>NC_138771.1:547135913-547425913 GCF_965119305.1 Pelophylax lessonae | reverse complement strand
AAGCACAACACACGTGGAGGGCGGGACTTCACCTACCAGTTAACCCGGCAGCCTGCAGCTCATTGGTCCCTGGCTTTCTCTCCTGTCATGTGCAGAGCGGCCGAGGGACAGTGACTCACCTCGGGCTCGGCTCTCCCTTCTTGCAGCTAAAGGGGGGGGGGGAGGGGGGTCAGCCAAGTCAATGTTAGTGCAGACTAGTCCCGGCGTGAGAAGTTTGGTCCCGCACATCTGCAGCCAGCGCCATCCTTCCCGATGTTGGTGTCTCCCCTTCCTCCTTCATGCAAATCAGGCGGCTGCGAGGCCCCAATGAGCGCGAGGCCTTCGGCATCCGCCTATTTTGCCTAATTAAAGAGCCGCCTCTGCTGAGGAGATTCAGCTGTTACAAGAGTTGCCCACCCCCGCCCATTGTGATGTTTGTCACAGCTTTATTGGCGGTTTTGACCTTGCCAGCAATTGATGTTGCTTTATGGGCTATGCCCTCAAGTTAAATCCGGGGGTCAGTCTAATGTCTGTCTGGCACTGATGGTAAGGACAGGCCTCTTAGACTATGTAAGTTTATGTTTTATGGGTGCTCACGGTAGAACTGTGACTGGCATTGTCGGGTGCTCACAGTATAACCGTGACTGGCACTGTTGTTTGGTACATTTGGAAAGTTGTGGAAAGTTCAATAAAGCTGTGGCCTTGCCCTATTTCCAACGTAATCAGCTTCTTTGTGTTTTGGGGGGGCAAGATATTGGTTTATTAGCTGCTCATAAATGAGCCTATGCTTCTCAGCAGTCATGCCTTGCAGAAGGAAACTTTTTTATTTTCCCAAGAGATTACTACGGCTTTAAGCCTACTAGTGAAGTTTACCTAAAAACAACTCCTGTGATGGGGGAACAAGGATGCTGCACTGCCCCTATCAGCAGTGTTCCTTATGAAGGCTGTACCTGTTTAAAATACAGTGGCATGAGAAAAATATCAAGCCATTACTATCAGTATTCTCACTGCCTGTAGATTTTTATTCAGCAGCCGACCACACCTAGTTCTGCTTTCTGGACTGTTTTTTTGGATTGGCATAACTGTCTGTGCTGCTGAAACCCTCCAGGGGGAGTGTGTGGGACACAAATGAAGAAGGATTTGGCTGACTCAAATTTTTTTTATCTTTTGTATCACGGGATTTGAGTTCTGTTAAGACTGCCACACAGAAGCCTCTAGATGCATTTTAATGAATACTGCGGGTTTTTAAAGACTGAAATCAGCTTATGAAATTGGATTAATATTTTATGGCGTATATTAGATTTAGTGATTGGGTTTAGATTACCTTTTAGAAATGTATTGAATTTAGGTAGATATGCCCCTCTACTTAAAGTGGTATTAAACCCAAAAGCAAACATATATTATATTGTAGCTTACAAATTCTTAGATGTATGGCTACAAAAGTTCTTTTCTTTATTTTTACCTGGTGATTCTACCATTAAGTCTGTTTTTTTAACAGAATAAATTGCCCTGAGGATGTAGCAGTTTGAGGGTTGAGACAAACAATTTACCACTGATGGTGGTGCTTAGAGCCGGTTCACATTAGTGCGACTTGTCAGCCTGACAAGTCGCGCTCCCTCGCGGTCCATTGACCGCTACAGGACCCGTTCTAATAGGAGCGACACAAGTCGCTCCGACTTAGAAAAAGGGTCCTGTACTACTTCGGGGCGACCTCGGAGCGACTTGCATAGACTTCCATTATGTGAAGTCCATGCAAGTCGCTCCGAAGTCGTGGTGCAATGTAATGCACAAGTCGCCCCCGTAGTAGTAAGGAGTCGTGTCGCCTCAGTGTGAACCGACTCTGACAATGATCAGCTTGTATTTATTTTTGTAAAACCTTTATTCTAAAAGGTTTGCCGTAAATGCTTAAACAGTTTTATCTGGAGTTTGTCTTTAATTTGCTTAGTGTATCCAAATCTGATTTATTAGATTTAATACTCCCTTCCTCTCTTACTGACAATATTGCTCCTTCATTCTTCATTCTAATACAGGAAGTGTTTTACTGGCCAGATCACCAGAAAAAAAGAGGGAGAAAAGGACTAATGAAAACTAATGATTGGCAAGCTGCAATATATACAATTTTTGATTTTAGGTTAAATACCACTTTAATTTGGCACTCTGTCTGATTTAAGTTTGGCATGCTGGCCAAGTGACATCAGGAGAGGTCTTGTTTGTTGACAGATGTAGAATTTAAAGTGGTTCTAAAGCCTTAAGGTTTTTCACCCTAATGCATTCTATGCACTAAAGCATAGCCCCAGCCCTTCACCAAAAAATTAGAAGTCAGCAGCTACAAATACTGTAGCTGCTAACTTTTAATATTAGAACACTTACCTGTCCAGGGATCCTGAAATGTCAGCACCCCAATATCAGCAATTGGCTCTCGGGTGCTGCTGCCACCATTGCGCTTTGTAAATGGCCCGGCGGCGGGGGAAGGAGGAGGGTGGATGAACTTCCGGGGGACCTCACCCTGGCGAGGTAACCAAGGAGTGGGGACGGGTACTTCTCAAAAATAGGTTCCTGCTCCCCCCGAAAGGTGCCAAATGTGGCAGCAAAGGGGGGAGGAGAAGCAAACAAGCGTAGCTTCCCATTTTGGGTGGAGCTCCACTTTCAGGTGAAAATCTTTCTGTGCTGCAGCTCGCCCCCCAGCCCCCCTTTTTCTTACCTGAGCCTGATTCGATCCAGGAATGTGCATGATAGCAGCGGCTCCCACCACTGTCTCCTATCACACTGGGCAGCTTGATAGCAGTGGGAGCCGTTGACTCTTGCTGCTGTCAATCAATTACTGTGACATGGGAGTGAGGGGCAGGGCCAAGTCTCGTTCTCGTTCTGTGTGAATGGACGCAATAGCAGGACTCGGGAGCAAGCACGCACTGGTGCCCCCATGAAAGCAGCTTTCCATGGGGCCACCCGCCGAAGAGCACCTGGAGCGCTGGCGGGGGTCCCCAGAAGAGGAAGATAGGGGCTGCTCTTTGCAAAACCATTGCATACAGCAGGTAAGTATAGACATATTGTTTTTTTAAATAAAAAAAAAAAAAAATGAAGGTTTACAACCACTTTAATATGTTCACTTGCTATGACTATGAGTTGGGCGGAACATCCCCTTGTGTTTGGTTCTCGCCAGAACTCTCGAACATCGCAAAAGTTCAGACCAGAGCTGCGAATCCTATTAAAGTCTATGGGACCTGAACTTGAAAAAATCAAAAGTGCCAATTTTGAAGGCTTATATGCAAGTTACTGGCCATAAAAAGGGTATGGGGGCCCAGGTACTGCCCTGGGGGATATGAATTAATGTAAAAGAAGATTGTTTTTAAAGGAGCAGTGATTTTAACGATGCTTAAAATTAAACAATAAAAATGAAAAATTCCTTTAAATATAGTGCCTGCGGGGGTCCCTTTAGTCTGCCTGTAAAGTGGCACATCTGTACAGTGTATAGAACCTTATGCAGAAAAACTGACATATATAAAGAAAAAAAATGACATTTAAATTGATTTTCCCTGCAAGCTTTCTTTATTTTGTAAGCAAGGGCTTGAGGTCTGTGCGATGAGGAACAATTTAGTGCACTCAGAATAAGATTAGAGGTGTTTTGGATAAATTCTGGTGTCTCTTTGGCAGACTTTGGATGGAAATAACAAAGTTTGGCACCACAGTGGGAAAGCCTTATGTGAAGAAGCCAAATTATAGTACATTCAGGCCAAAATTGGGAATTTTTTGTTTAGATTAAGTCTGGTGTCTCTTTTACAGACTTTGGATAGAAGTAACCGGTGCAGAAAAATTGGGCTTTGAGTGTTGGTTGTGCTTTCACACCGTAGCCCTATAGAGGTACAGTAAACCCCCCTCCATTGCGGGGGTTACGTTCCGGACCAAGCCGCGAAAAGTGAAAATCCGCGAAATAGAATAACCCTATTAAAATGCATTGTAGGCATGTTTTTTTTACTGTCACTGTACATGTAAAAGCATTTTAAGGTCTTTAAACACACTTTTAAAACAATAGAAACTCATCTATTTTTTGTTTACAAAAGATTTTATTAGAAAGTCAGTACAAAAAAAAACAATAACGCTTACAAAGGTCAACAATGTAACATCATATATACAGAAATATCTATATATTGCATAGAAAAATACTTTGAAAACATAGCAAGTATACACCGAGCATTGGTCATAGTATAGCAGAATATCAAATAGTCAAATACACATGGGGGGTCAGAACTGTCAAGTTAGACATATAATATAAATCAAGAGGTACCATGGAGCCATGAAGGGAGTGAAAGATCTTTTCTGTTAGTTTAATGCATTCCATCCTGGAGAGTACCTGAGGCCATAATAGAGTATCTGATTTCCAATTACATGCGATCATCCATTGAATGGAACACATCAAAGTATGAATCAGATTGGATGTAGACTTCGGGACACCAGGGACTTTTACAAAAAGCAAGCATATCTTAGGAGAGAGAGAAATCAATGTCCCTGCCAGTTTTGTCACCAGTCTTTGTGCATGATCCCATATGGGTCGTAAAAGGTTGCAGCTCCAAAAAATATGGAGTAAATTACCCTCCTCTGAACAGCCCCTAAAACAGAGGGGAGAGACTGAACTGTAGAAGGAGTGGACCAAGGAGGGAGTCAAATACCATCTTGTAACTACCTTAAGGGGTGTCTCCCTGCATGCACTAGAACGTGAACATTTACGCATGTTTGATATCATGTGGTGCCATTCTGGGATGGAGAAACTACAGTCAAGGTCTTGTTCCCATCTAGTCATATACTTATGTTTATCTGGGAGGGAACTAGTAACAATATGTGAGTATAGGATGGATATAAGCCCTCGATCCCTAGATGAGGAGGAGCAAATGTTTTCAAAAATAGTAAATGGAGGGTTAAGTGTAAGGAGGCCCTGTGATTGGAAAAATACCCTCACAATGGTATAGTGGTCCCTTTCAGAACTGGGGAGACCATGTATATCTACCAGTTGTTCAAATGTACAGAAGATATTGCCTATTGAGAACTTTTTAAGGTTCAACAGGCCTCTGGTTATCCATGGGGATAAGTCCTCTCTGCTCAGAGGGAGCAAACAGGAGTCAATGTGTCCCAAAAAGGATGTTAACGGAGAGACTCGAGACAACAGACCCAGGGGGGTTTTCAGTTTTAGCCACAGCCGGTATAAATGAACAACTACTTTGTTCGCAATTGAGTTATAATTAATCGGCTGTGAACCACTCCAGAGAGCCGCCGAGAGATAACTCGGGGAAACTGTGGCCTGTTCAAACAAAAGCCAGGGAATACTCTCGGGGTCTGCATTCCACTGAGCCATTTAAATGAGTTTGGCTGAGAGATAATAGGACCATAAATCTGGGATGCCCAGGCCACCCTGGGATTGGGGGGCATAAAGTATATGACTGTTATATCTGGATCTCTTACCGTTCCAAATGAATCTAGAAATTTCCCGCTGAAAAGAGCTGATATGAGATTTAGGGACATTAACAGGAAGGGCCCTAAAGAAGAACAAGACCTTAGGTAAGATAATCATCTTTATGGCTGTAACTCTCCCCAGAAACGAGATGTGGTACGAAGACCACGTCTTTAATAACGTACTTAATTTTTTAAATACTGGGGGGAAGTTAGATATAAAAAGTGATTCATAATGAGGAGTAATCTGGACCCCTAAGTAGCGAAAAGATCTCAAACACCAGGTAAAAGAGAAACTCTCTCTGATAGAGGTTTGCATCCAATTAGGCAGGTTAATCGGCATAAGAGAGCATTTGGAGAGGTTAACCCCTAAGCCCGACAAGAATCGAAATCTCTCTAGTTCGATCAGCAAGTGAGGCAGTGAAATATGAGGTTTGGACAAAAATAATAAGACATCATCCGCATACATATTCAATTTGTATTCTTTCCCCCCCTTATGATACCCCGTAATAAGGCCATTATTTCTGATGGCTGTAGCCAAGGGTTCGATTGCTAGAGCAAACATGAGGGGGGAAAGTGGGCAACCCTGTCTCGTACCTCTATGTAAGGGAAAAAATTCAGAGTTACACCCGGGAAGGCGAACTCTTGTTTGTGGGGACTCATATAAAGCTTTAAATCCGTGAATGAACCCATCCCCTAGCCCAGTGATGGCGAACCTATGGCACGCGTGCCACAGCTGGCACTCAGGGCCCTCTCTGTGGGCACGCCAAATATACTGGGAAGCTGCCGCCGCTGATGCCTGGGCTCTCTAATCCTCCCTCCCTCTGCATGGCAGCAGCGCTGTGACAAGGGGGGGAAGCGAGCATGGACTGTCGGTGTATTTCCGTACTCGCCCCCCTTCTGTCAAGCAGCGCTGGACAGGGACAGAGCTCTGATTCCTCCTGCCTCCCCATTGGCTGCAGCCAAGCACCAATGAGGAGGTTGACAAGTGTACCATGGGACATTTAGTCCCGGAAGACTATGGGGAGAGAGAAAGACTGGAGCAGCACCCTGTGAGCCAGGGAACAGAGAGGCTGTGAGGATACCCCCTGCAGTGCCAGTTGCGGGCCTTGCCGTGGGCAACCGAGAGTGAGTGGACATCTGTTCGGAGGAAGTGTTGCGCTGTGGGATTGGTGAGAGGCC
Organism: Pelophylax lessonae; assembly: GCF_965119305.1. Classification (NCBI taxonomy): domain Eukaryota; kingdom Metazoa; phylum Chordata; class Amphibia; order Anura; family Ranidae; genus Pelophylax; species Pelophylax lessonae. Next base: position 547,419,313 of record NC_138771.1, on the reverse strand, counting down.
CTTGCGGTTATTATCTGTGGCTGTTATTAATTGCAGTGTTGGCACTTTGGAAAAAAATAAGTTGATTTTGCATTGCAGATTGGGCACTCGGGCTCAAAAAGGTTTGCCATCACTGCCCTAGCCCATATTTAGGAAGAAGGTGCTCTAGATAAGGCCAGCTGACTCTATTAAAGGCCTTGTGAATATCTAGACTCACAAGGCATGTAGGGGATTTGCTGAGATTGGCATCATTAATTATATTAGCGACTAGCCTAATGTTGTCTGAAAGCTGTCTACCTGGAATAAACCCAGTCTGGTCAGGGTGGATCAATTTATGAATTATATTGGATAGTCGGTTAGCCAGCAGTCTGCCAAATAGTTTAAGATCATTATTCATGACCGAGATGGGTCTATAATTTTGAGGGAGGGAATGATCTTTACCCGGTTTCGGAATGAGGGACATGTTAGCCAGGAGCATTTCTTCTGGAAAGCTTCCCCCCTGAAGGACGTGGTTGAATAATTTAGTGAGTCTGGGGGCAAGGATTGTGGCAAAGCTTTTATAATAAGAAGAAGAAAAGCCATCTGGGCCGGGGGCGGTGGAGGTTTTGAGAGCTTTAATCATACCTAGGACCTCGTCTACTGTGCAAGGTGCTTCCAAAATATCTCTTTGTGTACTTGACAAAGACGGAACAGATAGGTTGTCTATCCAGGGGTGAAATTCATTTACAGGTAGCGTAGAGGGCACTGAGAGGAGGTTTTTGTAAAAGTTTGTAAAGATTTCCAAGACTTCCTTGGGGTGCGAAACCATCCTCCCGTCAGACCTTCTGAGCTTGTATACATGAGTGGGTCTTGTTGTTTGAGTTAATTTCTTTGCAAACATAGTAGATGTGGAGTTGCTGTGGAGTGTAAATTTGGCTTTGGACCACCTAAGGGCCTTTTCAGTATCACTGGAAAGGATGTCATCCAATGCTTTCCTTTTAATATGGATCTGATCCATAAGTGTAAAGGAGGGGGAGATATTGTGTTTATAATATAATTGATCTAATTCTTTCGTGAGGGATTTTATGTCTGACAATCTAGACTTGTTCCTGGCTGAGGCCAGGGCAATTAAATTTCCCCTGATGACTGCCCTTATGAGCCGTCCACACCACAGGAGTGGGTGAAATCCCATCCTCATTAATCTGGAAATATTCCACCAGGGAAGAGGAGATCTGGGCAACCAACGCAGGATCGTTCAGTAAGGAGTCGTTCAGTCTCCAGTTAAATGTTGTGCTACCCAGACCTACTCCCCCTGATTCAAACAGCACAATTTGGTGGTCAGACCAAGGGCAGACATGTATATCTGCAGCCGAAGAATTAGCCAGCCAAACCGGGGTACAAAAAATATAGTCGTGCCTGGCTGAGCTATCATGGGGATGAGAATAAAAGGTGTAACCCTTTACTCCAACATTGTGGGCCCGCCAGGTGTCTATCAATTGTTTATCACTCAAAGCACGTGTCAGGCTTTTAGGGAAAGCCTTGAATGAGGCCGTAATGTTACTCCTATCCAATGAAGGATGAGCAGCAAGATTGAAGTTCCCTCCTACCACCATGTGTGGGGATTCAAACCTGTCAAGAACTTCGAAAAATTGTCTAAAAAAAGAGGCATGCGTGTCATTAGGTGCATATATAGAGGCTATGGTAATAGCTTTGCCAGCAATACTCCCCTTGATAATCAAGAATCTGCTCTCTGGGTCACAGTATGTAGAGGATATATCAAATATTATACTATTACGTATAAAGATGGCAACCCCTCTTGTCTTATTTTGGAATGATGAACATTTAAATTGCTTGAAGGATTTGTCGAAAAATTTAGGGTGTCTGTCTGTTGCAAAGTGCGTCTCCTGTAATAATATTATGTCCGCACCTAACCTTTTATATTGTTTGAAGGCCTTATGTCTTTTATTGGGGGAATTGAACCCTTGAACATTATGTGACAAAATTTTAATCCCCATGATCTATATGAAAAGGACTACGTTCGTTCTGAAATTTCTGCAGGGTAAACTGTTGAGAAAAAGGAAAAATGACCAGAGCCGAGTATAAATGACCAAACACGTAAAACATCCGGGGAACCCAGGAAGGGGGCCCCAGACTAATTGGGGGCTGAATCTCTGACTCGGTATAGTGTGAACACCGCTCCCAGTTAGGGGCTAGAAAAGCATAGATCCACCAAAATACTTGCATGATATATATAACGACCTGAGAAAATGACTTTCTGTTTACATACGAATATTTTTTGAAATAACAACTGATCAGATAGAAGAAGATCAGCCAAAAATGTTGAACCTGAGAAAACTTCTTGGGGATGGGCAGAAAAATAGAACCCATCCAAAAAAACATTACCCATTGGACATACCCATCCAAAAACCATGAGCGGAGATCCGGGCACCGAAGGCGAGGAAAGTCTAAGGGGACCAACCTCGCCTCAGGCGCACGGGCACCCGCAAAACAGCACATAGGGGACAAACCAACGGGAGAGGAGAGAGAAAGGTAAACAAGCAATATCAAGTAAATACGTCAGGAACGTTTAAACCATCAGAATGTCTTTGCAGACACACTAGTGGGCACAGTCACCCCAGCACAGCCGCCCCATGGTAAGGGAGCGACCACACTAGGGCAAGGGCACACCAGCGTCCAAGAAATCCAAGGGGTCACTTATGTGAAATTTAGTGTATCACCGGGAAAGTATTACTCCATAGTGAACATCCCTAGAAACCGCCATCCCTAAAAGGATTCCGCCATCGCCGCTGATCCCTTCTAGTTGCTGGGGTGGACCAGGATGGTGACGGCCTAGGGGTGTTCTGAGGGCGAACTTCAGGGGCAGCTTCCAGGAGGCCTAATTTGACTAGCAGTTCTTTTCCTTCGGCCAGGTTATACACCACGTAAACTGTGCCATTGTGAGGGACTGACAGCTTTAAGGGAAAGCCCCATCTGTATCGGATTCGGGCTGCTTGCAAATAGAAACTCATTTAAACATATAAAAGATACTGAGAGACATAGCAAGAGCTATGGAAAACACAAAAATATTCCATTTTTAATGATTTATATAGTAAAATAACATTACAAAAAAAAAACGCAATATACCGGGACTGCAAAAACTGAACCGCGATGGAGCGGGGGTTTACTGTACTCCTGAAAAAAAATCTGTTTGTTTTTGTATGTTTTGTTAAGAAAAATAATGTCCAACAATAACCTCAAAAGAGAAGTTTCAAAATAAATGTACAAAACAAATTTGGAAATTGCTTTATTCTGTCACCTCGCCATCGTCTTCCTCCTCTTCTACTCCTCAGATATATAATACATTATTACTCCCCTTTAACAAAGTCGGAAATGACGAAAAGCTTCAGGGCAACTGGGCATACGGCAACCGGAATTGATCAGCAGTGAAGAAAGGACCGCTCAGAGAGGACACCACACCACCGTGGAGAGGGTGAGGAGACCCCCGAGGTGTCTGTCAGTTAATCTGCAATCTTGCAAATCATGCTGTTTAAAATTCACTATATTTGTGAGTGTAATGATACAGGAAACTTTTAATAAAAGTGTGTTTTTATGAAAGCAATATCACACTATTGCGGCAATTCTTTCTTTTATCCTGAGTGTACTGTGTGCAAGGGGTGGAGAAAAGGATTTTTCCTATATCCAGAAGTATATTCCAAAATAAGCCCAGAGGCTGTCGGATCAGGACCAGGAGTGAGCAGTAGGATCCAGTGCCCCTATTGGTGATTAGTAGCTACGCTTGTGAGCCTTTCCATGAGAGTGGATAGGCATCAGTCTGGTGAGTTGCCATCTTCTCTGGATTAAAGCCCCGTACACGCACCGATTGTTGGCCGTAAATTTCCGGCCAACGTCCGATCGGCCGATTATCGGCTTGTTAGTATGATGCTTCCGACAACTGACTGCGACTTTTCGGCCGAACAAAATCTGGTGTGCATGCTATAAAATTTTTGATGGCCGTCAACAGAACGGCCGATTGTTCGTCAGTCAGTACAGATTTTGGCCGACAAAAATCAGATGAGCAAGACTGGGCATGCTCAGAGAAGAAAAAACACACGGAAAGTAAACCATCACGTGACATCACTTCTGAAGTTGGTTGTTGTTGGCCGAAAAAAATTTGTGTGCAGTCTAGAGCACATTTCAACCAACACAACAACACTGGACAAAAGTCGGCCGATCAGTCGGCCAACAATCTGTGCGTGTGTACGAGGCTTAAAGCCCCGTACACACGCACAGATCGTCGTCATACAAACGTCGGCGGACGAAAGATCTGCCGATTGTACGCGTGTTAGTATGGTGCCTCCGACAGCTGTCTGCACACAATCCGCGGACAAGAGTCTTTCTTGCAAACATGAAAATTTTTGTCTGCGGACACCAGAACGGACGATTGTTCGCCTGTCAGTACAGAAATCAGCCGACAGACCGCAGATTTGCAAGACTGGGCATGCTCAGAAAATAAAAAACACAGGGAAAGTTAACCATTACATGACATCACTTCTGCAGTCAGCTGAAGTCTGCGGACAAAATTCTTGTGCTGTCCTTGTGCTGTCTTTGCACTTTTCAACAGACACCGACATCCCGGGGAGAAAAGACGAACATTTGTATGACGACGATCTGTGCGTGTGTACGGGGCTTTAAGACACTAATTGGTGGAGGAGTGTGAGGTGTATTCTTTCAAGCTACACACCTGGGATCTTGATTCTTCTTTCCTGGATTACTTTTACATCTATTTAGAGACTCTATCAAGGATTATATGGGTTTTTGATGGATTGCAATATTATTTTGCTGGCGGATGTCTGTTGTGGATGAGCATCTGTCTTTTCTGACCTTGTTGTGTTTGCGCTACTAATGCCTTTTTTCAGCTGTTAAATTGGTATTTATTTGATTGTTGTTATAACTTTAAGTAGCAGAAACATGTCCATTAGTGGACATTAAACATCTGGGCTATCCCATACAGGTCATTTATGTGCGCAGGGGACCATTTTATATTTTTTATATTGTTTTAAATTTATGAAAAATAATTTTGTTTTTTTTAATTATAATACATTATTACACCTTATTAGAACTTCTCCAAGATGTCTAGACAATGCTCCATCAATATACCTTTCTGTATTGGCGAGCTGCATTTTCATGTAGCCATCCACAGAGACCAGGTATCCCTTGTATTCAATACCCCACTTTAGTTTCACCATTACTGGCTTACCAATAAGGCCAATAAGGAATGGTTTTGGGTTTAGTGGCAAACACATTCTGCCGCTGACCTACAGACCATTGGAAGGAAGAAAACATTTCCCTACAAAATGCTCCGAGAACATAGGAGAGAGAGAGCAGGAAATGGCTAGAGGTACTCTTGATGAAAGCAAGAAATGGCCTTTCTGTAAAAAAATGAAAAGTACACTATATTGTCAAAAGCATTGGGATGCCGGCATTTACACACACATGAACCTAAATGGCATCCCAGTCTTAGTCTGTAGGGTTCAATATTGAGTTGGCCCATCCTTTGCAGCTATAACAGCTTCAGCTCTTCTGGGAAGTCTATCCACAAGGTTTAGGAGTGTGTCTATGGGAATGTTTGACCATTCTTCCAGAAGCGCATTTGTGAGGTCAGGCACTGATGTTGGATGAGAAGGCCTAGCTCGCAGTCTCTGTTCAAATAAATCCCAAAGGTGTTCTATCGGGTTGAAGTCAGGGCTTTGTGCAGAACAGTCAAGTTCCTTCACCCCAAACACGCTCATCCATGTCTTTATGGATCCTACTTTGTGCACTGGTGCACAGTCATGTTGGAACAGGAAGGGGCCATCCCCAAACTGTTCCCACAAAGTTGGGAGCATGAAATTGTCCAAAATGTATTGGTATGCTGACATCTTAAGAGTTCCCTTCACTAGAACTAAGGGGCCAAGCAAAACCCCTGAAAAACAACTCAACGCCATAATCCCCTCTCCAACAAATGATTTGGACCAGTCCACAAAACAAGGTTCATAAAGACCACATCCACCTTTGCCTGTGGACACAGATGCTGCTGGCCCACTCATAGTGGTATGGGAACGTCTGTCTCTTCTTGTTGGTCTCCCAGACATGATGGGGGGGGCTTATTACCCAAATCTATTAGATACTGGGAAATGTTTAATTGGAAGCACTTTATTTAATGAAAAGTGGTGGTTTTTTGCACTTTAAATTGAGGACTGCCACTGACAGGAATGTAGGAACAGCGTCGCAGTCAGAAAAACTGCAGCTGACAATTTAAAAAAGGTAGCAGGCACGGGACAAAAAAAAAAAAGTAGCAACCAAAAAAAAGGGGGTATACAGCACTAAATGTTATGTAATGCTGTGTTAAACACTGAACTACACTAACACTACACTATACTCACACTACACTAATGCCTCGTACACACGCAACGATTATCGGGCGACCGATCGGCCGTCTTTTGTCCAGTGTTGTTGTGTTGGTTGAAATGTGCTCTAGACTGCACATGAATTTTCTCGGCCAACAACAACCAACTTCAGAAGTGATGTCATGTGATGGTTAACTTTCCGTGTGTTTTTTCTTCTCTGAGCATGCCCAGTCTTGCTCATCTGATTTGTGTCTGCCGAAATCTGTACTGACTGATGGAAAATCGGCCGTTCTGTTGATGGCCAACAAAAATTTTATAGCATGCACACCAGATTTTGTTCGGCCAAAAAGTCGCAGTCGGTTGTCGGAATCATCATACTAACAAGCCGACAATCGGCCGATCGGACGTTGGCCGAAAATTCACGGCCAACAATCGTTGTGTGTGTACGAGGCATAACACTACACTATATTCAGACTACACTAACACTACACTCTGAGTCACAATAACACACTAACCTGCTAGTAGCAAACAGAGCCCTGCTCTATCTATCTCCACTCCAACAACACACTGCAAAAGATTCCTGTGGGAAGGAACATTTTATAGTGTGGGGTGGTACGATGAGCACTGAGCCATAATTGGGCAAAATCATCATGACTTTGTCCAATCATGGCTCTGACTGTGCTCTGTGCCCTGATTGGGAAAATCCTTGCACCTGACCAGCAGTCAGGTGCATTTCTTCATCTTATTAGGGCCCTAGAATGCACTGTGCAGAGCATAGTGCATTGTGGGGTACTGGGCGGGCCAACACCCCGTTGAGCTCCCCGCAAATTCGGGGGTTCACCAAATGGGCGAACAGGTGATGTTCGTGCCAAAGTTTTGCTCAGCCCGAACTGGTCGCCCAACTCTAGCTATGACTGACTATGCAGAGAGTTTTATAAATATTTTATGAATACTACAGTGTTAGTAGATTAATTTCTTAGCATGGTGTGAAAACCCAAATTCATGGAAGTGTAAAAAAGTTTAAGAACGCTAAATACTTAATTAAATGCAAATAATGTGTACAGTGACCTTGTAACTATGAAAAGACACTACTACAGAATGCTTTATCAGCCATAACTTTTACCCACCATGAGAGTTAAGAAGTTCAACCACAATGGATGCTTTCTCAGAGTTTCATGATAATTGTCCCTTTGTTCCCTATACACCAGGCATTAAAGCTATACATTTATTTAAACCAATGTATTGCAACTTGGGCAACAAGGGTTATACACTGAGTTTCCAGACCATGAAATCGCACATGTAGCCGAACCTTTAAAGTGAAATTCAAGTCAGTGAGCAGTAGGGAAGAGGAAGGAACTTTGACAATGGCTGCACCATGGGAGCCTTTGAGTGACATCAAGGCTCCCAGGATTCCCAGCCATTGTCAAGCGCTCTATGACACAGGGGAGAAAGAACTGCAGGATCACGTGACTGGACCGGACTGGACTAAAAAATGTAAGTGTTTTGGTTAAGGAATCTATGCACTTAAAGTGGGATCTTTAAAACGGATTTAGTTCTGGTGAGATAGCTTAACTTTCAGTCTTGTAGGTTGGCAGACAGTGACTCAATTCAAATGGCATTCTGCAGATTGTAGAAAGCTTTGATCCAAAAAAACGTGTGCAAATCATAGCAGATGAACATCAGATAAGTAAAAGAAATCATAGTGTGTCTAGCTTCAGCAGAATACAGTACACGTGGACTAAGCGTGAAGAAGAAGGATGGGACTAACTACATAGAACATCTCCTAGCTACGGACTGTGGAAAGGACAAAAAGATTTAACCAGTTATCTACTGGGAACTTATACCCCCACCTAATCAGACCAATTTTCAGCTTTCAGTGCTCTCACATTTTGAATGACAATTACTCAGTCGTGCAACATTTTACATTTTTATACTTCTGCCTCTTGAGGGTGTTTTTTTCTGTTGGTGAGCTCCAGTTTTTCCTGGTTGAGCTCCTGGTTTACCTGGTTGGCTAAGTTTAGCCCTTCTTTTTTATTGCTGTGTTTTTTACCACCCCTCATGCTGATACTGCTTTGGGACATCCCATCTGTCTAATGAAGATATAAAGCTGTGTCCGTCAATGAACAAAAGAGAAAACTGGATTTTTGTCTTACCGTAAAATCCCTTTCTCTGATGTTTATTGACGGACACAGCACCCACCCCTCTGTGGAGTTGGGTTATGCATTCTTCTGACACTGCTTGTTACAAAACTGAGATTCTAGAGCAGGAAGTGGGAGTATACCACCTGGGACTACCCCATAGGTGTAGTTAAAGGGTAACTCCACTTTCGTGGGGAAAAAAAATAGCAAATAAAGAAATAACAATATAGTGTATACAATTGCGACACAAATCATATTGTAATTGAATGTTATTAAAATTACTTTTCCTCTTCAATGTACAGCCAGAGGCGGCTCTCTAATTAGGCAGTTTAGGCGGCCGCCGAAGGCCTCGCGCTAAGAGGGGCCTCGCGGCCGCCTAATCCATGTAGTCAGGGCCGGCGCGGCGCTGCCTCTGTTTGCTCCCGCTAAGAGGGAGCCTGCCCGCGTCCTGCCCATCCGTTCCGCCGCTTGGAGGGGGCACAAAATTACTGTCTGTGTGATGGAGCATGGAGGGGGAGAGACGCTGTTGTCCGCTCGTTGCAGAACGGAGGGTGGAGGCTAGCAGAGTGTCACTGCGAACTAAGTGCGGACCGCCCCGCCTATCCTCCGCCCATAGAGAATTTGGAGGAGAAAGTCAGCTGACGGCCATTGCCAATAGAGTGAGGCGGGAGGAGCTCTGGCTGGCTCTGCAAGGAGACCCCATGATGAAAAGGCAACCAGGAAGTCTGAAGAGGCAGAAGCGCTGAGGCTGAACATCTGTCTGAAGCTGAGGGAGAAATCGACTGACAAAGTAAGTAATTGCCAGTGCAATTGATTGGTAATTGGTGCCGTTCTCCCCCACCATCCCCACTGCCTCTTTCTGATCCCATCCCCCCACAACCTTCAAAGATCTCATCATTGGGGGGGGGGGGGATTAGTAAGAGGTGGTGGGGGAGGATTGCACCCCCCCCCCATAACCACTACAGCTGCCACTGATCCCCCCCCTCACCACTACAGCTGCCACTGATCCCCCCCCCCTCACCATTACAGCTGCCACTGATCCCAGCCCCCATCCCCACCGCTGCCACTCAATCCACCCCCCATCACCACAGCTGCCACTCATCCCACCCCCCATCACCACCGCTGCCACTCATCCCACCCCCCATCACCACAGCTGCCACTCAATCCACCCCCCATCACCACCGCTGCCACTCAATCCACCCCCCATCACCACCGCTGCAACTCATCCCACCCCCCATCACCACCGCTGCCCCTCAATCCACCCCCCCATCACCACCGCTGCCACTCATCCCACCCCCCATCACCACCGCTGCCACTCATCCCACCCCCCATCACCACCGCTGCCACTCATCCCACCCCCACATCACCACCGCTGCCACTCACCCCACCCCCACATCACCACCGCTGCTACTCATCCCACCCCCACATCACCACCGCTGCTACTCATCCCACCCCCCATCACCACCGCTGCCACTCATCCCACCCCCCATCATCACCGCTGCCACTCAATCCATCCCCCATCACCACCGCTGCCACTCAATCCACCCCCCCATCACCACCGCTGCCACTCAATCCACCCCCCCATCACCACCGCTGCCACTCAATCCACCCCCATCACCACCGCTGCCACTCAATCCACCCCCCATCACCACAGCTGCCACTCAATCCACCCCCCATCACCACAGCTGCCACTCAATCCACCCCCCATCACCACAGCTGCCACTCAATCCACCCCCCATCACCACAGCTGCCACTCAATCCACCCCCCATCACCACCGCTGCCACTCATCCCACCCCCCATCACCACCGCTGCCACTCAATCCACCCCCCCATCACCACCGCTGCCACTCAATCCACCCCCCATCACCACAGCTGCCACTCAATCCACCCCCCATCACCACAGCTGCCACTCAATCCACCCCCCATCACCACAGCTGCCACTCAATCCACCCCCCATCACCACAGCTGCCACTCAATCCACCCCCCATCACCACCGCTGCCACTCATCCCACCCCCCATCACCACCGCTGCCACTCAATCCACCCCCCATCACCACAGCTGCCACTCAATCCACCCCCCATCACCACAGCTGCCACTCAATCCACCCCCCATCACCACAGCTGCCACTCAATCCACCCCCCATCACCACCGCTGCCACTCAATCCACCCCCCATCACCACCGCTGCCACTCATCCCACCCCCCATCACCACCGCTGCCACTCATCCCACCCCCCATCACCACCGCTGCCACTCATCCCACCCCCACATCACCACCGCTGCCACTCATCCCACCCCCCATCACCACCGCTGCCACTCATCCCACCCCCACATCACCACCGCTGCCACTCATCCAAACCCCCACATCACCACCGCTGCTACTCATCCCACCCCCACATCACCACCGCTGCTACTCATCCCACACCCACATTACCATCGCTGCCACTTATCCCACCCCCCATCACCACTGCTGCCACTCATCCCACCCCCCATCACCACTGCTGCCACTCATCCCACCCCCCATCACCACTGCTGCCACTCATCCCACCCCCCATCACCACCGCTGCCACTCAATCCACCCCCCATCACCACAGCTGCCACTCAATCCACCCCCCATCACCACAGCTGCCACTCAATCCACCCCCCATCACCACAGCTGCCACTCAATCCACCCCCCATCACCACAGCTGCCACTCAATCCACCCCCCATCACCACCGCTGCCACTCATCCCACCCCCCATCACCACCACTGCCACTCAATCCACCCCCCCATCACCACCGCTGCCACTCAATCCACCCCCCATCACCACAGCTGCCACTCAATCCACCCCCCCATCACCACCGCTGCCACTCAATCCACCCCCCATCACCACCGCTGCCACTCAATCCACCCCCCATCACCACAGCTGCCACTCAATCCACCCCCCATCACCACCGCTGCCACTCATCCCACCCCCCATCACCACCGCTGCCACTCATCCCACCCCCCATCACCACCGCTGCCACTCATCCCACCCCCACATCACCACCGCTGCCACTCATCCCACCCCCCATCACCACCGCTGCCACTCATCCCACCCCCACATCACCACCGCTGCCACTCATCCCACCCCCCATCACCACCGCTGCCACTCATCCCACCCCACATCACCACCGCTGCCACTCATCCCACCCCCCATCACCACCGCTGCCACTCATCCCACCCCCCATCACCACTGCTGCCACTCATCCCACCCCCCATCACCACCGCTGCCACTCATCCCACCCCCCATCACCACGGCTGCCACAATATGCAGTTCATTTTAATATCGCCTGCTTATTTATTTCTTTTATCGTGTGTGGGGGGCCTCCTACATGATTTTCGCCTAAGGCCTCAAAAAGTCTAGAGCCGCCTCTGTGTACAGCTGTTGTAATTTTCTGGAAATGCAATATGGCTACCTGACCACACCCAAGAAACGTAATTTTCTGCTTGTGTGATTGGCTCACCAATTTTCCCAGAAGTCTGCCTAAGATACAAGTCAGATTTCTGGCATCCCCTGCAACAAAAATGTCATTTTTGGTGAGATGCTCCCAATAGGAACATGTCTAAAGGGATGCAGACCCAGCAGCTTTCCTCATTAGAGCCCTGCAGCTGCCACAGCTGACAGATAAATATATAACCACTCCCATTAGACCCACCCAGCACAGAGGAACAAAAAATTATTTCTTCAGAATAACAAAAGGTAGGATCTGCAACAAAGTTTGTTAAAATCCTTGTAATGTACAGAGATCACCCAGAGAGGAATGTTTTCTCAACAAAAGTGGAGTTACGCTTTAAGCTTTGTTAACTTTTGTTAACTCTTTTCTGCCTAGTGTCCTACTCCTAGGAAGAGCATATAACCCATCCGTCTAATGAACATATGAAGCTGTGTCCGTCAATGAACATCAGAGAAAAGGATTTTACGATAAGACAAAAATCCAGTTTTCTCTTTACATTCAATTGCTGTCCACTATTCCTTTGAATATTTCCTAGGAATACATAACTATGAATGTATTTTCTGTTGGAATAGCTATGGCAACCATTTCAATTGATGATTCACCCAAGTCTGCCATTGTGTGCTGCATCAGCAACTCGCACACCTTTGGAGTAATACATATTTACACTGTGCTATTTATTTGTTCCACTCAAGCTTTTGTAAGATAGTTTTGCCATTTGTGGACTCTAGTTGTATCTGTCTTTGATGAGTTAGGCCTGAGAAGGGAGATTCACCTACAGTGAATGAATGCTTATAAATATGCCTTATCCAATTTTTTTCGGCCTATCACACACTGTCTAAATGGTTCACTAGCACTTTGCGCTCTGATGTAGAATTTGTATCTGCTAGGGAAATGAGTTTACTTTTGAGGCCACATAATCATTTTATCTTTTATGATACACTGTGAGCTGCTTATCTTCTCTATAGACATGAAAGCTCCCTGTGTTTCTCTGTGACCTACAACTACAAGAGCAATTCTTGCTCCACTTGTGCTTTAAGATTACATGGGGAGATAATAACAGCATATTGGTGACTACTTTCCATTCTTCTGAAATGTTACAATGCCCCAGTTCATGCTTGATAGTTATTTGCCTCATTTTATGAAATTGGGCACTGGGCTTTACCTTGTATTTATAGTTTGTGCTGAAAAGATCTACAGACTTTGAAAGCATGTAAGGTTATATTATAATATTTCCATGTTTGGTACCTAGGGACATGACACAAGACAATGGCTGCTACATCACTGTATATTCAGTATCTTTAAAACTTTAAAATGTTCATTGCATCAAATATGTTTATTTCGTGTAAATTGCAGAATGTAATTGTGTAAATCCTACAGGTATATGTGATCTCTTACAGTGATCCCAGTACTTACCCTGACAATGTCTTCACCCGCTTTTCTTTCTTAAGCACTTCAGCTCTGGAAGGTTTTACCCCCTTAATGACAAGGCCATTTTTTGCGATTCGGCACTACAGTGCTTTAACTGATGCTGTACCCGAATACAATTGATGTTCTTTTCCCACAAATAGAGCTTTCTTTTGGTGGTATTTGATCACCTCTACGGTTTTTAGATTTTGCGCTATAAACAAAAAAAAGAGCAACAATTTTGAAAAAAATTCTATATTTTTTGCTTTCTGCTATAAAACGTTCCCAATAAAAAAATTTAAAAAATCTAATTTTTTTATCAGCTTAGCCCAATTTGTATTTTGCTACATATTTTTGGTAAAAAAAAATCTCAAAAAGCATATTTTAATTGGTTTGCGCAAAAGTTATAGCGTTTACAATCTACGGGATAGATTTTTGGACTTTTTATTTATTTTTATTTTTTTAATTAGTAATGGTGGTGATCAGCGATTTTTAACGGGACAGCGACATTGGGGCAGACAGAACGGACACCTAACTGACATTTTTGATACTTTTTGGGGGCCAGTGACATTAATACAGTAATCAATGCTAAATAATATGTATTGTAACTGTATAAATTACACTGGCAGGGAAGGGGTTAACACTGGGAGTGATCAAGGGGTTAATTGCATGCCTAATAGTGCTTACTGACTGTGTGGGTGGATGGGTTGGACAGAGGCAGGGAGAGATCGGTGATTCAGCTTAGCTGAATCACGCAAACTTTCCCTGCCTCTCTGACAGAAAAGCCACCTGCTTTGTTTACATAAGCAGGCGGCTCTTCTGTCATTGTAGCAGAAGATTGCGGGAGGCCGGCAGCAATCGAGCCTGCTCCTCCAGCAGTCTGGCTCCCGCTGTGTCTAATCACAGCGGCATCGTGGCTCCGGTGGTGTGCGCGCGCACTGCCGAATCCACATGCACATATTCACGTAGATCTATGTGATTATGCGCAGCCGAGCTGCCCTGCCGCAATAAATCTGCTTGGGGCGGTCGAAAAGTGGTTAACAGCACAAAAGGTGTAAGGACAGACTGGAGGTAACAGCTGGAGGCAGGCAAATATAGTCAGGGACAAGCAAATCTTAGGTTAGGCAGAATGCAAAGACAAAGCTGAGATAAAGCGAATTTGTAACTGGCAATAGATCCAAAAGAACAAGTACAACCAATGAGGTATTAACACACACTGTCACGCACCTTACTGTGGAGCCCGAGTTGATGAGGATGGCCTCTTGTGCAATTCCCATCCAAGCAACCCTTATAGTTGAGACAGGGACTGCTAGGAAAGTGGAAGGGCGCAGGTGCCAGGAAGCTGGAATAGTGAACTGTACCTTGAAAACACAGTAGTCCTTCCAATGGCAATATGGAGTCTGATCATAAGCTATGTTCAGCAGCAGCTAAGCAACAGGTGCAGGATTAAGTTCAAGGTAAGGAACAGGCATGAGTTGGTAACATGCTGGCTGCGAGGTACCAAGTCAGAAGGTAGAATCATGGTCAGAAGTGGGCATGTGCAGAACGGTAAAATTTATTTTGTTTTGTATAGATTCATTATGTTACTAATTTAATTTTGTTCATTTTTGTTATTTTGTTGTAAATTCATTTCGTTTGGTTTCAGAATTTGTTTCGTTTAGTTTTGTTTTCTTATATTTTGGTTTAGTATATTCATTTTCTAATGAATTCCAAATTTACGGAACATTTTAAATTCCGATCACTCGAAAATTGATCGACCAATTTGAATTCTGTGTGAATGTCAGCAACCATGAACCAGGCAGAGACAGAAAATGCAGTTAAAATCACACCTTTAATGTAATAGTAAAATAATACAAATCAGGAACGTAGTCAAAAAGAGAAGCCAGGGCTAGGAAGCCAAATTGAGTAATCAGACAACCCGGAATTAGGGAATCAGGAATCAGCGTGGTCTGCGGATAGGGATCAGGAACCAGAAGAAACGGCAGCCAGGCAAAGTCAAACAGGAATACAGCAGAGAGACACACTGGATGTGTTGACCAGGCAAAGGCACAGAAGGAATGAGCCAAGCAGTTTAAATAGCCAAAATGGGCTGGCTGTAGGCTGGACTAGTGAGGCAGGTAATGGTAACCAGGTGAGTCATTGTGGAAACAATGAGTGACTGGTAATTATCTGACAGCTGAGGCATTGACGGCACTATTGTGAGAAAACTACACCCAAGGTAACCAGTGACCAGTTGTTATGGTGGTTAGAAATATAGCAATGAAGGAACTGCTCCAAGGCTTGGTTGGCCCATTCTACGGCCCCATTCGACTGAGGGTGATATGCCGAGTAGCGTTGGGCGAACGGTTCAGCCCCGGCATGAGTTCAGGCCAAACATCTACCTGTTCAGGCGTTCGTCGAACATCCGAACTTGCAGGGTGTTCGCCCAGTTTTCACCCTGCCGAACACCCTGCAATGCGCATTCTTTGCCCAATCAGGGTGCAGTGTAACCTGGTTGTTAAGGAGCGGGGCCACGTAGCCGTCCACCGCATCCTTAACAACTGATGAGTCATCAGCTGTCAATGAGTTTCCCCGCTGACAGCTGAATAAAGAAAAAGTGCTGGTTAACCACTTGCTTACTGGGCAATTTTCAGCTTTCAGGGCTGTCACAGTTTGAATAACAAGTGCGCTGTCATGCTACACTTTACTCATATGGAATTTTTTAATTTTCTTCTCACAAATAGAGCTTTCTTTTGGTGGAATTTAATCACAACTGGGGTTTTTATTTTTTGCTAAACAAACAAAAAAAAAACAGAAAAAAAAAAATTTAAAAATCAAAAATTTTCATCCTGTTAGGCCAATTTGTATTCTGCTACATATTTTTGGAAAAAAAAATAAAAAATAAGCGTATTTTGATTGGTTTGCTCGAAAGTTGTTGCGCCTACAAACTAGGGGAAAGATTTATGTAATTTTTATTTATTTATTTATTTATTATTAGTAATGGCGGCGATCTGCGTTTTCAGCGGGACTTCGACATGGCGGTGGACAGATCGAACCCCTAACTGACATTTTTGGCACTTTGGGGGGACCAGTGAGATTACTACAGTAATCATTGCTAAAAAATATGCACTATTACTGTAATAATTACACTGGCAGGGAAGAGGTTAACCTAGGGGTGATTAAAGGGTTAATTGTGAGCCTAGGGGAGTGTTTTCTAACTGTGGGGGGAGGGACTTGTAAAAATAATCATAGAGGTCTGTGATCCTATATAGAAGGATCACAGGTGCTCTGTGATCTTTTCAGAGAGAACAACGGTCAACTGTGTTTACAACAGCTGACTGTCCTCCTTTCTCAGCGGGAAGCAATCGTGGGTGACCGGCGGCTGAGATTGCCGCCGGTCACCCACGATTGCTTCCCGCTGAGAAAGGAGGACAGTCAGCTGTTGTAAACACAGTTGACCGTTGTTCTCTCTGAAAAGATCACAGAGCACCTGTGATCCTTCTATATAGGATCACAGACCTCTATGATTATCAGAAATAAACTAGGGGTCTAGGGGTGTTGGTTTTTTGTTGTTTATTTTGTAATTGGAATAGGAGAAGGGAATAGTGGGATACTCCAAATGAACTATTCACATAGATGAGGAATTCTATCTTCAGAACTTCTTTATTACTTAGGAACAGCCAGCCTGTTAATCCACACTGCCACTGGTGTAGATGGGGATTAAGTCTCTTGCTCTCTTCACCCTCTGACAAGATGACTTGGTGAGCAATATTTTATCTTCAGGATACTGTACCTCTCTAGCATCCCCTCCACTGACTATCCTAGGAGCAGGGGTGGCCCCCCTCAGGTCAGGCCCCTTGACATGAGTTTCTGTACTCACTGTACTGCAGAGACAGGTCCTCCCCCTCAGTCAGCTTCCCTAGATCTCTGGGATCAGCTCCTCACTGCTACTCTCCAGGCCCTCAGGATGACTTCCTGAGGCCGCATGGCACCTCTACAGAGGAAGAGGCAGCCGCCCTCTCCCTCCGGGACTCTGCTCCCCAATGAAAGACCTCGAGCACATGTGCTCACAGCTTTTATACAGTATCCCAACATGCCCCAAGGCAACTTTCCCTCTGCCAATTGTCAGGACTGTATCAAAAGCCCATGCACCCATTCGTCAGGTTTTCTCCAACTGTCCAACATGCCTCCCTATTGGACCAGTGTGAAACACTCTCTAGACAAAATGAGTTGCACTCTGAACACAATGAGCAGACCCCACTAACAGATCCTGCTCTCTGGTAGGCAGTGAACAATGTAGATTTACCTGCAGCTCTTCTGATAAGCAGACAGAGCACAAACTATACTTTCCTGACAGACTCCATGGCAGCATACGTATCGGGTTTGGCCCCGCCTCCAAACCTACCCATAGGACCTCACTCCCATAAATCTTTGCTCCTGTTCAGCACACGTGTTCTTTTTTTGTCCTCCAAAGGATTACCTGATATCCTACCTGAAGATGGATTCCGGGTGATGGATGGCTCTACCTGTCGGGTATGGAGCTCTCCAATAAGCCCCAGCTGCTGCGGGGTATGGAGGAGGGGCGAAGATGTAGCAGCCTTGGCCAAAAAGCCCAGCTGCTGCGGGTGGCCGGTACCCTTGAAAGAGATAAGTCCGGTGTGCATCCATCCCTGGTGGTCTGCGGTTCGTGAGTACACTCCATGGCAGCTATGTTATATGCTTATATTTGCCTTTGTTTATATGTTTTTTCTCTTACCTGGTCTTTCCTGCCTTCCCTGGTGGCTAGTGGTCCGGGGCCGGTCAGCGGTTCACTTCCTGACCGGCCGCCGGTGCGGTGCGCTACTGCGCATGTGCGGCGCCTCCAGAACGAGGCTTGGTTCTCGCGCGTGCGCAGTAAGAGCGCGGCGCATGCGCAGTGAGTTGGCGTCGGCGGCGAGCGCTGATGACGTCACCAGGCGCCATATTTAAACCCCAGAACTGTCAGCAGTGTTGTGTTTATACACACTGCTGATACTGGGTGTTCCATACTCCGCATCTGATCGGTTTTTGGACGCCTGCTGTTCGTTGCCGCTCTGCCTGCTAACCTCTGGTTCTTGGTGAGTACTGGCCCCAGTTTGGGAGCCTCCCCCCCCCTCCTCTTTTGCTGGTTTTCTGACATTGCTGTCCGGCTCATTCTTGTAGGTCAGCATCAGAATGGAAGCTACTTTGCCCTCCGGTGGTCAGCCCGCCCCTAACAGGTATTTGGGGCTTCTTAGTGGGGCTGTGGGTTATAGGGGGTGGGGGTAGGAACTCAAGTGTTCCTAGCTTCCTGTCTGTTTTTTTTTCTGTTTTTTCTCTTGTTCACAGCCCTCCTCGTTCAGAGACTAGGCACTCTTCTCAAAGAAGTGAAAGACGCTCAAGCTCTCGCCACCGGCACTCTACAGGAAAGTCCCGTTCGGGCTCACATCATCAAAAATCATCTACTTCAGCCAGCCACGCACGGAGACCTGACAAAGCAGGTTGCAGAGGCTGTGGCGCTAGTGTCCCGGAGAGGAAGCTTTTCTGTGATAGATGTTTCTCCCAGGCTGCGGGAGAAAGGGATACTTCCGATCAGCGCATTGAGGCTTTGGTCAAGAGAGTGGTTAAGGACTCTTTGGCAGAGTTGGGTGTCAGTCGTTCTCAAGACACTGCAACGGCTTCCCCAAGCCCCTCCCCTGTAGCACTACAGGTACAGGAAGATTTCGAGTCAGCCCACACAAGCCATCAGTCGATGCTCTTGTCAGGTAGCGACTCTGAAGATGAGGATCCCTGCTTGGGTTTTGAATATACCTTGGTGCCTTCCCTGGTTAAAGCGGTCAGAGAGACCTTAAATTGGGAGGAGTCAGCTGTTCCCCCTCCCAAGCAGAAGAAGTACTTTAAACAGCTCAATAAGGAGCGTGTTAATTTTCCCTTCCTGGGAGAGTTGGGTGAAATCATCTTGGAGGAGTGGAAAAAGGTGGAACGTAAGAATTCCTTAGTATCCAAGATGGCTAAACTTTACCCCTTCAAAGAGGATGATGTGAAACATCTTGAGTCCCCTCCCCTAGTTGACGCAGCAGTCATGAGACTGGTCAAGCACGTGACCCTTCCCTTAGAGGATACGGTCTCATTTAAAGACCCGTTGGACCGAAGGATGGACTCTGATTTGAAGAGAATCTACCTTACAGCAGGTATGGCCTGTAAGCCAGTCCTGGCTTTGGCTGCTCTATCCAAGGCCATGGAGTCTTGGGCTGATGTGGTAGACGAATCGGTCAGATCTGTTTCGGAGGAGGTGGCCAGAAGCGCTCCAATCCAGGAGCTTAGGCTGGGCGCGTCGTTCCTTGGGGAGGCTTCCATAGACTTGATCCGTCTATTGGCAAGAGTTATGCTGTCCTCGGTCACAGCTAAGAGAGCTCTTTGGCTCCGCCCTTGGGTGGCGGATCCGGCATCAAAGCAAGTTTGGTGCCGTATTCCCTTTGAGGGGTCCTCCCTTTTCGGGAATAAACTGGACGAGGCCATAGCCCGGGCTACAGGCGGTAAGTCTGGGTTTCTTCCCCAGGATCGGCGCCAGTTCAACGTCAAGAAAGGACAGCCTACCAGAAAATTTGTGCCTGACCGGGCCAGGGAAGCTCGTTCTTATAGACCTGGTCGGGAGTTCAACCGGAACTGGAGATCCAGACAGTCTTCCAGGAAGACGACAAAGAATGTCTCCTCTGGGGACCGCGAGCCCACTAAGTCCTTTTGAAGGTGGGCCCGCTCAGACATGTCGGGTGGGTGCACGTCTACGCTCCTTCCGACATGTCTGGGCGGCTTCGATTCAGGACCCCTGGGCCGTCAGGACGGTGTCTTCAGGCCACAAGTGGGTCTTCAAGGAGAGGCCAGGCTCAAGGTTCCTGCCTACTGCCATACCATGTCTAGAAGAAAGGCGTCAGATTTTGTTTTCTTACGTCGAAGCTCTCATTGCTCAAGGGGCTGTCATCTCCGTTCCAGAGTCAGAGCGAGGCCAAGGAATATATTCTCCGCTCTTTCTGGTCCAAAAGAAGAACGGATCATGGAGACCAGTAATAGATTTGACCTTCTTGAACAAATTCATAAAAAAAGAAAGGTTCAAAATGGAGACCCTGTTGTCCATACAGCAGTCAGTCCAGCCGGCAGATTGGATGGTGTCCATCGACTTGAAAGACGCCTACTTTCATGTCCCTGTGGACGAAGATTTTCAAAGGTTTCTCCGGTTCGAAGTGGGAGGATTACATCTTCAGTTTATCTGTCTCCCATTCGGGCTCTCAACATCTCCACGGACCTTTTCAAAAATCTTATTGGCCGTGGTAGCCCTACTGAGATTGAAAGGTATCCGTCTTCACCACTATTTGGACGATCTACTCCTGTTGTCCCAAGACAGAGACCAACTATTAGTTCATCTGGAGCAGGTCGTGTCCACTCTCCAGAAGTTTGGTTGGTTACTCAACAAGGAGAAGAGTCACCTGATTCCAACTCAGTCCCTGATCTACTTGGGCGCTCTGTTCGACACAGAGAAGGCGACTATCTCTCTTCCAGAGGAAAAGATAGGGACTCTCCGAGACAGGATTCGCTTTGCCCTCTCATCTTCTCATCTTCAGGCACGTCAATGTCTGAAGGTGATCGGGACTATGGTCGCAGTAGTCCCCATGGTGAAGTGGGCCCTGTGGAGGATGAGACCCTTTCAGAAGGGATTCCTTCAGCAATGGGATACGTGGCATCTGGATCAACGCATCTTCCTAACCCCTTCAATGAGAGCGAGTCTTCCTTGGTGGCTATGCAGAGACCACCTGCTGAACTGCCACTCTCTGAAACCAGCTCCGTGGGTAGTGGTTACCTCGGACGCCAGCAACATAGGCTGGGGTGCCCACTGTCTGTCGGAGGTGGCACAGGGCAGGTGGGAGTTTTCCACTCGAGGAATAGTATCCAACATACTAGAACTCCGAGCAGCATTCCAAGCTCTTCGAGCATTTGCTCACCTGACAAAAGACCAACCTGTCATGCTGCGCCTGGACAACACCTCAGCAGTGGCATACATCAGGAAACAAGGGGGTACACGCAGCTGGTCCCTATTGAGGGAAGTGGAGCCGATTATGTCCTGGGCACAGAAAAATCTCTCGAATCTTTCAGCGGTTTATGTTCCAGGAGTCCAGAATGTCAAAGCAGACTTCTTGTCCAGAGTGGATCTGGACAACAACGAGTGGTCCCTTCACAAGGAAACGTTCGACTGGATCCTAACATTGGGGTTTTCTCCAGAGGTAGATCTCTTCGCCTCCCCCTGCAATCACAAACTGCCGAAGTACTACTCAAGATTCAGAGATCCACAAGCATCAGGGATAGATGCACTCTCGGATCAGTGGAGATTCCACAGGGCATACGCCTTCCCACCAATTCCGATTGTGTTGCAGTTCCTTCGGAGACTCAGGTCGGAGCCAGTGGAGGTAGTGGCGGTGATTCCCTTCTGGCCGAACAGGCCATGGTTTCCCCTTCTGACGCTACTCAGTGTCCAAGATCCAATCCCGCTACCCTTCAGACCGGACCTGTTGTCCCAGGGGTCTGTACTCCATCCATGCCCAGACCGTTTACATCTCAAGGTCTGGATGTTGAGAGGAGGAGGTTACAGGCTTTAGGCTGTCCAGAAACGGCAATCTCGACACTACTTAGTGCTAGAAGAAGCTCAACGAACAGGGTGTATCAGAGAATCTGGGAAAAATTTTCTGCACAACTGAATACAAGGCCTGATCCTCAATCTTCAATTAAGATCCAGGATGTATTGAGCTTTCTCCAATCAGGACTGGATTTGCCTCTATCAGTGAGTTCGCTCAGAGTCCAGGTCTCGGCTATTTCTGCTTTTACAGGGATCTCCTGGGCCACTCATGCCCTAATTCGTCAGTTCTTCCAAGGGGCAGTGAGAATCAGACCTCAGAGAAAACCCAGGTTTCCCAAGTGGGATCTGCCACTAGTTCTGGATTTCCTGGCGAGTCAAATTCAAGACATGTTTGATTCTTTGACCATAAGAGAGCTTACACTGATAACAGTGTTTCTGGTGGCTATAACCTCAGCAAAAAGAGTGTCGGAAATTGGGTCCTTGGGGACACAAGAGCCTTTCTTAACCTTTTTTCCTGACAGAGTGGTGCTCATCCCCATGCTGGATGCGAGACCAAAAAGGACCTCTGTCTTCCATGAAAACATAGAAACAGTATTACCAACCTTTAGACAGGAAGAGGAAGAATCTTCGGTTCATCCGCTGGATGTTGGAGAGTGTATTAAGAGATATTTAAATGCCACTTCCTCTTTCAGAAAATCAGAACATCTTTTCGTTACCTTTTATGGAAAAAACAAAGGTTCAAGAGCCTTGACGAGATCCATTTCCTCTTGGATCATCCAGACCATCCAGTGGGCTTATAGGGCTAAGGGCTTGACCCCTCCAGCAGTAGTTACAGCTCATTCGACGCGGAGCATCTCTACCTCCTGGGCAGTATCCAGACATGTGGCTCCTGAAGTCATTTGCAGAGCAGCATCGTGGTCCTCTATTAACACTTTCTTATCCCATTACTGTGTTGAGCCAGCGGCTCTTTCTTCTGTGAATTTTGGTTTGCAAGTCCTGTCTGTTTGACAAAATGCATTAAAACTTTTCTGTTCAGCACCTGCCCACCCTGTGTGTACGGCGAGTTATTTCCCGATACGTATGCTGCCATGGAGTCTGTCAGGAAAACGGAAAATTTATATCAAATACTTACCGTAATTTTCCTTTCCTGATGGACTCCATGGCAGCAGGAGTTCCCTCCCGGATTTCTGTGGAGGATAGTTACAGAACACGTGTGCTGAACAGGAGCAAAGATTTATGGGAGTGAGGTCCTATGGGTAGGTTTGGAGGCGGGGCCAAACCCGATACGTATGCTGCCATGGAGTCCATCAGGAAAGGAAAATTACGGTAAGTATTTGATATAAATTTTCCGTTTTCTCACTAGCACCTACCTAGGAGGGTGCTACACCACTACTATTCCTTTATACTGGCTTTGAAATTTTCAAATGCAGCATTTTAGAAATTGGATGAAAGGTTTAGCACTGGAAAATATATATATATATATATATATACACACACACACGCACACATTTCTATGATCCAATGCATTTTAACCACTTGCCGACTGCCTAACGCCGATCTACGTCGGCAGTCAGCCCCTCACAGGCAAAGTGACGTAGGGCTACGTCACTAGCTTGTGAGGGTCTAGGGAGCGAGCGCGCGCCCCCGGAGGCGCGCTCCCGCTCCCACATGGTCACGGACCCCCCCGCGCGTGTGACCAGCGGACCCGATGTCCGCCGGTCACTCGGCGATCGGCGGGGGAGAGGGAGAATGTCAGGCAGCTTGTGTAAACAAGCTGCCTGTCATTCTCCTCGCTGTAAAGACACTGATCAAATGGATCTAGTATGTAGATCCGTTGATCAGTGTCCTTACAGCTCAAGCCACAGCCAATCACAGTAGAAAGCACGCCCCTAGGGATACACACAGCCCCTCCCTTCCAAATAAAGTTAACCCCTTCACAACCAGTGTATTTTTACAGTAACAGTGCATATGTATAGCACTGATTACTGTAGAAATGTCACTGGTAACCCCAAAAGTGTCACAAATGTCAGTCAAGGGTCCGATCTGTCCGTCCCAATGTCGCAGTACCGCAAAAAAATTGCAGATCGCCGCCATTACGCGTTAAAAAAAAAAAACAACAAAAATGACAAAAATCTTTCCCTTTGTTAGTAAACGCGATAACTTTTGCGCAAACCAATCAAAATACGCTTTTTGCGATTTTTTTAACCAAACATATGTAGCATAAAACAAATTGGCCGAAAATTTTAAAAAATTTTGATTTTTACTTTTTTTTGGGGGGAATTTCATATAAAAAAATGTGAAAAATATTGTTATTTTTGCAAAATTGACGCTCTTTTTTTGTTTATAGCGCGTGATCAAAAAATCGCACAGGTGATCAAATACCACCAAAAGAAAGCTCTGTTTGTGGGAAAAAAAGGACGTCAAATTCGTTTAGGTACAGCGTCGCACGACCGTGCAATTGTCCGTTAAAGTCACGCAGTGCCGAATCGCAAAATACCCCCTGGTCAGGAAGGGGGTAAAATCTTCCGGGGCTTAAGTGGTTAAGAACATGAATGTAGTAAAATATGTGTAAGTATAACAATATTATGAAAACAAAAGTAAATAACTAATCTATGAAATGAACTCATTTATATATGTTTAAATGGTGATGAAACTAGTCAACTGATAAAAGCAAAACACACAATGGCAGGTTGAGTAAGATGCTGCCATCTACTGACCATTATTTGGCATTGCGTTTTTTTTTTAAATTTGGGTAGTTCACCATAGTACATACAGTATCTACATTTTATATACAGTATATATATATATATATATATATATATATATATATATATAAAAATGAGTTCATTTTTATGTACATTTTTTAATATATTTACTTCATTATCATTTTATACTTATTCCTACACATATGTTTTATAGATATTTATACTACATTTAGGTATTCTACTTGACATGATCATGATATAAATATATACTTATATAGTATATATATATATATATATATATATACAAACCCGATTCCAAAAAAGTTGGAACACTACAAATTGTGAATAAAAACAGAATGCAATGATGTGGAAGTTTCAAATTTCAATATTTTATTCAGAATACAACATAGATGACATATCAAATGTTTAAACTGAGAAAATGTATAATTTTAAGGGGAAAATAAGTTGATTTTAAATTTCATGGCATCAACACAACTCGAAAAAGTTGGGACAATGCCATGTTTACCACTGTGTGGCATCCCCTCTTCTTTTTCTAACAGTCTGCAAACGTCTGGGGACTGAGGAGACAAGTTGCTCAAGTTTAGGAATAGGAAAGTTGTCCCATTCTTGTCTAATTCAGGCTTCTAGTTGCTCAACTGTCTTAGGTCTTCTTTGTCGCATTTTCCTCTTTATGATGCGCCAAATGTTTTCTATGGGTGAAAGATCTGGACTGCAGGATGGCCATTTCAGTACCCGGATCCTTCTTCTACGCAGCCATGATGTTGTAATTGATGCAGTATGTGGTCTGGCATTGTCATGTTGGAAAATACAAGGTCTTCCCTGAAAGAGATGATCTCTGGATGGGAGCATATGTTGTTCTAGAACTTGGATATACCTTTCAGCATTGATGGTGCCTTTCCAGATGTGTAAGCTGCCCATACCACACGCACTCATGCAACCCCATACCATCAGAGATGCAGGCTTCTGAATTAAGCGCTGATAACAACTTGGGTTGTCCTTGTCCTCTTTAGTCCGGATGACATGGTGTCCCAGTTTTCCACAAAGAACTTCAAATTTTGATTCATCTGACCACAGAACAGTTTTCCACTTTGCTACAGTCCATTTTAAATGAGCCTTGGCCCAGAGAAAATGCCTGTGCTTCTGGATCATGTTTAGATATGCCTTCTATTTTGGCCTATCGAGTTTTAGACTGCAACGGCGAATGGCACGGTGGATTGTGTTCACCGATAATGTTTTCTGGAAGTATTCCTGAGCCCATGTTGTGATTTCCATTACAGTAGCATTCCTGTATGTGATGCGGTGCCGTCTAAGGGCCTGACGATCACGGGCATCTAGTATGGTTTTCCGGCCTTGACCCTTACGCACAGAGATTGTTCCAGATTCTCTGAATTTTTGGATGATATTATGTACTGTAGATGATGATAATTCCAAACTCTTTCAAATTTTTCTCTGAGAATCTCCTTTCTGATATTGCTCCACTATTTTTCCCCGCAGCATAGGGGCAATTGGTGATCCTCTGCCCATCTTGACTTCTGAGGGACACTGCCACTCTGAGAGGCTCTTTTTATACCCAATCATGTTGTCAGTTGACCCAAGAAGTTGCAAATTGGTCCTCCAGCTGTTCCTTATATGTACATTTAACTTTTTGCTGCCTGTCCCAACTTTTTTGGAATGTATAGCTCTAATGAAATCCAAAATGAGTCCATATTTGGCATGACATTTCAAAATGTCTCACTTTCAACATTTTGATATGTTGTCTATATTATATTGTGAATAAAATATAAGTTTATGAGATTTGTAAATTAGTCCATTCCTTTTTTACTCACAATTTGTACAGTGTCCCAACTTTTTTGGATTTGGGTTTGTATATATATTGTATATATATATGTGTGTGTGTTTATACTATATTGTCAAAAGTATTGGGACACCTGCCTTTACACGCACATGAACTTTAATGTCATCCCGGTCTTAGTCCATAGGGTTCAATATTGAGTTGGCCCAAGCTTTGCAGCTATAACAGCTTCATATCTTCTGGGAAGGCTGTCCACAAGGTTTAGGAGTGTGTCTATGGGAATGTTTGACCATTCTTCCAGAAGTGCATTTGTGAGGTCAGGCACTGATGTTGGACAAGAAGGCCTGGCATGCAGTTTCCGCTCTAACTCATCCCAAATGTGTTCTATTGGGTTGAGGTCAGGACTCTGTGCCGGCCAGTGATGCTCCTCCACCCCAAACTCGCTTATTATTGTCTTTATGGACCTTGCTTTGTGCACTGGTCCAAATCATTTTGTGGAAGGGGTATTATGATGTGGGGTTGTTTTTCAGGGAATGGGCTTGGCCCCTTAGTTTCAGTGAAGGGAACTCTTAAGGTGTCAGCATACCAAGACATTTTTGACAATTTCATGCTCCCAACTTTGTGGGCACAGTTTGGGGATGGGCACCTTCCTGTTCCAACATGACGGTGTCTGAATACTTTTGACAATGTCATGTATGTGTGTGTGTATGTATATGTATATATGTGTATATATGTATGTATGTGTGTATATATATATATATATATATATATATATATATATATATATGTGTGCATGTGTGTATATATACAGTATATATATTTATATATATTTTTTTTTCTTTATAAATATATATATATATATATATATATATATATATATATATATATATATAAAATTACATGTATTAATTGTCCCAGAATCTCCTGCTGAGAGGAGAGGCCAAGGAGGAGGCAGAGTCAATACAGGAATTACTGCTTGCAGGCATGGGGGTGGCTCCAGACAAATATTTTGGGGGTGCTATGCTGGTATAGGAAGTACAAGTGGGGGTGCTAATGTTGCCACCTACTGTGCACCTGTTAGTGTTGCCAGCAAGTGGGTGAGGCCAGCAAGTGGGAATGGCCAGCAAGTAGGTGATTCTTTCACATTCACAAGTGTGCTACGTACAGTGTGCAGAATTCAGAAGTGCGCAACATAAAGTGTTTGGAATTTTGCTACGTACAGAGTGCAGCAGAGTCCAGAAGTGTAGAGTTCAGAATTTTGCAACGTACAGAGGACAGCGTTCAGGAGTGCACCAAGTACAGTGTGCAGTGTTCAGGAATGCGCTACGTGCAGAGAGCAGTGTTTCGTAGTGCGTTAAGTACAGAGTCAATAACTGAAGTGAACCTCTGTATCCCAGATAAAAAGATGTACTAGAACTGAAAACCATGTGCAAAAAACCCTATAAAACTGCTGTATACATTCTATATCCCCCAGGGGAAATAGTGTAAGTAAAACCTAAAAAAAAGGGGCAGCGCTAAAAAATGTGATTAATTGTGTAATAACAGGTTTAGATGCGGTTTCTATATTATTGCACTACCTAATACATGTAGCACTACTCCCAAGGGAGCTGCTGGTTATGGGTCCCCCTGGGTTACCATTAGCAACAGTAGAACAATCTGGCATTTTCCAAGTGTTTTTACCTCAGACAAGAGTCAGTCCAGTTTCTGTGGTTTTTATGTTTTATTAGGAACTTGGATAGGAGAAGGGATGAGAGGGATACTCCAACTTGAACAATAGGCAGGGACGACTTGAGTTAATGCTGGTAAACACTGAATAACGCTGGGTAACACTGAAACTGAGATAGTCACAGCTAGGCCACTGGTTTCAGTCTGTCACTAGCTGTGACGCAGAACTGAAGTAATTCTCTGAGGTAATCTGTACTCTGAAGCAACTGAACTGTACTGCTGAAGTAATCTGTACTGCTGAACAACTTCAGGGCCCTTCCTGGCACCCCCTTTGTTCCTAATCTTCAGGATTCACTACACGGCACCTCCTTTACTGTAACACTCTGAGTGAGCTGGCTCTTTGATCCCCTGACTTCTCTGGAGTGGTCCCCTCTCTTAGGCAGACCCCTAGGCAGATCCCTTGGTACTGACAATACTATTTTTTCCAAAGTCCTCTGCCCAACAGCTCCACTGGTCAGCACAATGGATCCTCTGCGGCCCAGCTCCTCTCCTGGTCCCTAGGCTGACTGCCTGGACCACCTTCCATACACACAGCAGGAGGAGAGACAGCCGTCTGCCTCCTCCCGGACTCTGCTTCCTGCCAAAGACCCTCTGCCTCAGATGCCCTCCACTTTTTATTTCCAATCTCATGATGCACCTCTCCAGGTGCCAACCCACTGGGACGGTTACAAAAGCCTGTGTATCATTGACGAGGTTTCCTCCACTGTCCAACAGGTCTCCCCATTGGACGCAGTGGGGACACTCCCTCAGACCAGATGAATATACACTAAGCACACTGAGCAGGCCTAACTAAAGATAAAACTCCTCTGATAAGCAATTATGGTTTTCCTGCTGCTTTCCTGTTAAGCATAAAATGCCAAACTATATCTTCTATCTAGCACCTGACTAGGAGGGTCCTACATACAAATAACTGCAAACCAAAGTCAGTTGATAGCTATTACTTTTTGAAACTGATTCTTTTAAATATCTCAATATGTCTATATGCAAGCACTTCATATACTTGAAAAACATTCTGTATAGGACCAAAATCCATCAGTCCATATGAATTTGAAATGCTCATGCTCTAAATACAGTAATGTGCAAATCCTCAATCTCCAATAAAGTGCCCGTCTTCCAACATGTAAAGTGCTTAACATGACTCGCCTGCAAAAACTCACTCACCAGATTGTTTTGACCCCTTATTTTAAATAAGCAGGTCAGCAGCACTTTATACACGCTTTCTCCTCCTCCAGCCTGGTTCCATATGGTAACTTCACTACTTCCACTCCACTATGGGAAGGTTTGGTGAGGAGCACTCCTTTCCTCCTCCTTCAGCTCTGTCTGACACACTCCTCCAGCACTCAGGAAAGGAGACTAATCATTGTGCTCTACAACCTGCTCTGGGCACCAGGATTCCTCTCCACTCCAGTCCTTTATATTCACTGTTTTGGAGATTGAGGCCTGGATTTGCATTTTATTTATAGCAACTTTAAAATGAACATGGACTGGTGGATGTTGGTTGTTATGCACAGTATGATATATTTTTTAAGTAAATTAAGTAAATACACATACACTGCTCAAAAAAATTAAAGGAACAATTTGAAAACACATCAGATCTTAATGGGGAAAAATA
Source organism: Pelophylax lessonae (assembly GCF_965119305.1). NCBI lineage: Eukaryota > Metazoa > Chordata > Amphibia > Anura > Ranidae > Pelophylax > Pelophylax lessonae. Next base: position 547,389,499 of record NC_138771.1, on the reverse strand, counting down.
TGACGCTGGATATCTATACTGATATGGACTGGGTAATGTTTTGGGAACTAAAAAAAAGCCACATCGTTTGATGGAAATGAAAATGATCAACCTACAGAGGGCTGAATTAAAAGACACCCCGAAAATCAAAGTGAAAAAATCATGCAGCAGGCTACTCCATTTTGCTGAAATTTCATTGCAGAAACTCAAAATGGTTTGTATGGCCCCCGCATATATGTATGCATGACAGACATTGTCGGGGCATGCTCATAATAAGACAACAGATGATGTCCTGGGGGTATTTTCTCCCAGATCTGGACCAGGGCATCACTGAGCTCCAGAGCAGACTTAGGTGCAACCTGGCGGCGTCGGATTGACCGAAACATAATGTCACAGAGATGTTCTATTGAATTTAGGTCAGGTCAGCATGGGGGCCATTCATTGGTATCAATTCCTTCATCCTCCAGGAACTGGCTGCATACCTTCACCACATGAGGCCGGGCATTGTCATGCACCAGCAGGAACCCAGGACCCACTGTACCAATGTAGGGTCTGACAATGGGTCCAAGGAGTTCATCCCGATACCTAATGGCAGTAAGGGTGCCATTGTCTAGCCTGTAGAGTTCTGTACGTCCCTCAAATGGATATGCCTCCCCAGACCATCCCTGACCCACCACCAAACCCTTAATGCTGAACAATGTTACAGGCAACATAATGTTCCCCACGGCTTCTCCAGACTCTTTCACATCTGTCACATGTGCTCAGGGTGAACCTGCTCTCCTCTGTGAAAAGCTTAGGGCACCAATTGTGGACCTGCCAATTCAATGGCAAATGCCAACTGAGCTCCACAGTGCCGGGTAGTAAGCACAGGGCACAGTAAATGACGTCGGGCCCTCAGGCCACCCTCATGAAGTCTGTTTCTGATTGTTTGGTCAAGACATTCACACCAATGGCCAGCAGGAGGTAATTTTGTAGGGCTCTGGCAGTGCTCATCCTGCTCCTCTTTGCACAATGGAGCAGATACTGGTCCTTCTGGTGGGTTGAGGACCTTTTACGGCCCTGTCCATCTCTCCTAGGAGTAACTGCCTGTCTCCTAGAATCTCCTTAATGCTTTTGAGACTATGCTGGGAGACACAGCAAACCTTCGAGCAGTGGCACGTATTGATGTGCCATTCTGGAGGAGTTGGACTGCCTGTGCAACCTCTATAGGGTCCAGGCATTGCCTCATGTTACCAGTAGTAATACTGACCCTAGCCAAATGCAGTGTATATACTGTATATTGAGATATTTGAAGGAATCAGTTTCAAAAGGTAAGAGGTGGGAACTGATTTTGGCTTGCAAGTTGTTTGTATGAGGTATTAGGTAATGCTATAATATAGAAAGAGCACATTCATATTATTGTCTAAAGCTAAGCTAAGTTATTGTACCACATTTTCTTCTGCCAGAAAGGAATGCAGGAAGTCTGGGTTCTGTCTGTCCCACAATGCAGCATGACTAGATTGTGGATATATACCTGCCCTCTGGTGCTGTTCTTCCAGCCTTCTGTATCCCACATGGTATAGCCTTCTCTCTGCATGCTGGCAGAAGCTGCTTGTGTCTCTCTTTAAGACCATGTCTATGGTCATAGGGAGAAATCTCAACTCATGTGGCCCTTTGCAGGTACTTAGAAATCTCTCTGCCTCTTGAAGCTCATCCCTCAGGCTATCTTCTCTCCTCTCTTCAGCCTGATCCAGCTGCCAGCACCTCTTTCTTCCTGATTAGAAGTCAAATAAGGCAGGCTGGAAAAGGGGGTGGGTACAGTGCTCCTTCCATTGGCGGAGGATGCAGTAGAGAGGAGGAGCAACTGCAGGCTCTGCACATTTACTGACAATGTGTGTAAGAGACTCTCATGGAGTGCATATCAATCCACCCTTGCCGGGGCGAAGGCTCAGAGGCTTATGCGGCTAGACCCAGCGCTGTATCTTGGCCTAGGCCGACAAGGCCCAAGCCTAGGGTGGCACTTTGCAAGGGGGGGCAGCAAAAAAGCTGTTTCCGCATGAAAAAAAACAGCCTCCTCCCGGCTCCCACATAAAAAAATAAGGCAGCACTGATATTCTGCACTGATGGGCACTGATGGGGTGGCACTGATAAGCTTCACTGATGGGGCTGCACTGATATGCTGTCCTGATGGCCACTCATGGCCACTGATGAGGCTGCACTGATGGCCACTGATGAGGCTGCGCTGATGGTCACTGATGAGGCAGCACTGATAAGTTGCACTGATGTGGCTGCCCTGATAAGGCACCACTGATGGGCACTGATAGGCTGCACTGATGGGGCTGTACTAATGAGGTCACACTGATATGCTGCACTGATGAGGCTGAACTGATGGGCAGTAATGAGGCTGCACTGATGAGGCTGAACTTATGGGAACAGAAGAGGCTACGCTGATGGGCACTGATACTATGGTTGTGGTCTGTGGTTTACAGATGACAGGGCGGGTCAAAAACAGGAAGGGGTGTGGCCTTTACAGGAAGGGGTGGGTTATATTTAAATTTGGGGGTGCAGACGTTTAGTAAGGCCTAGGGCAGCACAAAACCTAAATACACCACTGGCTAGACCTCTTGTATCCCTCCACAGGAAGAAAAAAGAGCCCCCAATCTCCTGGCATCCATAAGGGAACTTGCAGGTACAATGCTATTAAAAAAAAAAAAAAAACAGTAAGGCATATGACAGAAGTGGCTAGCGAATTTTGGGGGTGCTAAAAGAATTTTATCTTGCTTCAGCACCCCCAAGCACCTACCTGGCACCACCCCTGCGCAGGGAACAATGCATTATGGAATATGTAGTCCTTAGAGATTAAAAATAAACAGCAGAGAAGAGGAATGCAGGGAATGCAGGAAGTTGTGTAAAGAGATGGTCAGCAGACAGGCAGCACTTACACATGAAAGGAGATTTTTCAAGTAAGCTTATATTGGGTTTTTCAAGTATTGTTTGTACTGCTATTAAAATGCTGATGTTATAATGTTATAATGAAAAGGTGTATACTATGACCATAGAACTCTATGATTTATTTTCCTCAATAGCCACAATGGATATAAGTCTACAAACCCAGTTGTTGCCTTACAAAAGTAGCAGTGCCATTACCATTGTGCTGCAATAGCCCGTAGAGAAACCAAAGGTGTGGGAGGGACCTAGCCTCTACTACAGGCTTCTTGCTGGTAATTACAGGAGGGAGGTGGATACAACACCAGTCACCCTACACAAGCAGAGAGAGCAGCATTGACTGATCTTTATTACAGGAGGTTCCTGCACAGAGGCATATTTGTAAAACAAATGTACCACCCAGGTAGGTGCTAGGTTAGTGTATAGTGGACCTTGTCTGCCTAACAGCAGGGCCATGATTTCTGTTAGGGTGTCATGGGTTCCAGATGTGTTTGATGAAGGGGAAGTCTCCCCACTGGCTCATGTGAGAGGCTTCTCATAGGGTAGTGGAGGAAACCCAATCAGGGGACACATTCAAGCTTGTAACTACCCCAGGAGGCAGATTTTGCCGCAAAGGATTCTGGGAGTGGATATAAGTTTGGGGGAAGTGCATGACACAGTGTCTTTGGCAGGAGCAGAGTCCCAGGAGGCAGAGAACAGCTGTCTCCCCTCCTGTCTGAGGAAGTGGATGTTTCGGGGTGTCGCCTGGGAATCCGGAGAGTGCTGAGCTGAGCTGAGGGGATCCGGTGTGCCGAGAACATGCGGAGAGCGAGAGGGGTCCAGTCCCAGGAAAGCCTACACAGGTCGTGAGTACTGAGGATTTCCCCTGGGGGTCTGCCTAGAGTCAGAGGGGACCACTCTGGAAGAGGTTCTAGGATCCAGTGTCAGCTAGCTGAGGAAAGGGGGTACCTAGGTTGAGGACCCTAAAGTTACTGAGGGCGTACAGAGTCAGTGAACCCTGGAGAGTTCAAAGTTAAAGGGGGCACCTGCAGTTTCGGCCCTGAATTGTACAGAGTGTCAGTTGAGAGTTGCAGCCATACAGGAACCTACAGCAAACTACCTCAAGCCAGTGCAAGGCTGGGGGGGGGGGGGGAGTAGCCTGTGACTTTGCAGTACCGCAATATCAGTAGTTCTATAATGCACAGTCCTGGATCTCCTGGACTTAAAGTCGAGGATTCAGCACTTCTATCAAGTTACAGTGTGTTCTGAGAGTCAGTGAGCGTTGGCTAGCGTCGGCTGGCGTCAAGGCAGCGTTAACGGAAATTTTTCCTAGATAAAGTCTCAAGTGCATTTACTTGAGCCTAAGGAGTATCCCACTCATTCCCTTCTCTCATCCCCTAATCTACAAAAAAAAAAACACAAAACAAAGATGCCAGAGTTGTCAATGTCTTAGTTTTTACACCCAGGGCCGCAGCTCACATGGGCTGGAGAGGTAACAGGTAACAATGGCAGACCCACATTAGGCCACAGGCCTGGAAATCTTGCTACACAAAGTTCTGGAAGAATGTTGCAAACATTTACCCAGTCATCACAAAGTCTGACTACAGTGATTTCCTAGAATGGTCAGGTCCATCTAGTGTCCATAATGCGGTATTCTCCTAAATGGGTATTTCCGGAAAAATACCATCTCATGTCATGACCATTAGATGGGGCTGGCAATGAAAGAAAATCACTGTTTTAAGCAAAATGCATTTAGAATTTTGATAGCTGAGCGAATGTTTGTGACATTCGTCCAGAGATTGTTTTCATAAATAGATCCCCAAGATACATGTAAGAATACACACACACCTCTTTTATTTAAAATATTTGCTTATCCTAGCTTTTAGGTAGGGAAGGCTTAAGAAGGGAGCTTTAATGCTGTGCACACTTTATTCATTTTGGAGGGGCTTTAAAAACACATTTAATGTTTTTAAATGAATACATAACTGAATTAAATGGCATTTTTATGTTTTCCTGTAGCTATGTTTAATACTCATGCACTTCATTGAGTGTAGTTTTATGTAGTTTTTGAAAATCATTTTTTTCTCCACTGAATAAAGCTACTTTTCTACTATAAAAACTGAAAAATAACACTAAATTAGTGAACCAAGTTCTAAATAATAAGAAAAAAGTCAAACCAAGTAAATAATCAATATTTGCATAGAGAAGGTTTGTAAGTAGCTGCTTATAACTATATAGTGCCGGTTCACACATATGCGATGTGAGACATCGCATGTGATTCGCACCGCACTGTTATGCAAATCACATGCGATGTCTGTGCGGTGCGAATTCAGCCACACAGATTGCATGGCTGAATTTGTATCGCATTCGGACCAAAGTTGTGTAGGACCTTTTTTTTGGCCCATACCAAAATCGGATCGTATGGGTGTTCACACCTATACGATACGGTTCCTGTCCGAACTGACGGTTCGCACTGCGATATGCGAACTAATTTGGGGGTGTCGTTAACTTTGTATTGACACTCCCAGCAGTTTGCATATTGCAGTATGAACTGCCTGCGAGTCGGTGCGATGCAGGAACCCACAGTGGATTTGCAGGGTTCCCGCATTGCACCAATGTGAACCGGGACTTATACTTTAGACACAACAGCCCAGGGATCTCTTTCCTTTCTTCAGAACGCTATCTATAAAAAGTTTGAGCTAGGTTTCCAGAGATCAACAATGTTTGAAATGATCAATCTCAGGCTTTGACTTTATCAGTCTAGGACAGAAACATAATCAGGAACATAAACTGTATTTCCTTGTAAAAACATTTTCTTGCCTTAAGACAGCAACCTCACTGATTGCAGAGAATGTCTATGTTTTCACCTTTGCAGGGCGCATGCTTACTGCATTAGTACCTAAGGAAGCAAGCAGCCTATAGTGCATACACTCAGGGCAATGCTGTAGCGCTCTGCATTAAAGGGGGCAATGCTGTGGCACTCTGCATTAAAGGGGGCAATGCTGTAGCGCTCTGCATTAAAGGGGGCAATGCTGTAGCGCTCTGCATTAAAGGGGGCAATGCTGTGGCGCTCTGCATTAAAGGGGGCAATGCTGTGGCGCTCTGCATTAAAGGGGGCATTGCTGTAGTGCTCTGCATTAAAGGGGGCAATGCTGTAGCGCTCTGCATTAAAGGGGGCAAAGCTGTAGCGCTGTGCATTAAAGGGGGCATTGCTGTAGCGCTCTGCATTAAAGGGGGCAATGCTGTGGCATCTCTACATTGAAAGGGGGCAATGCTGTAGCGCTCTGCATTAAAGGGGGCAATGCTGTAGCGCTCTGCATTAAAGGGGGCAATGCTGTGGCATCTCTACATTGAAAGGGGGCAATGCTGTTTCATCTATACATTGAAAGGGGGCAATCCTGTAGCATCTCTACATTGAAAGGGGGCATTGCTGTGGTGCTCTGCATTAAAGGGGGCAATGCTGTGGCATCTCTACATTGAAAGGGGGCATTGCTGTGGCATCTCTACATTGAAAGGGGACATTGCTGTGGCGCTCTGCATTAAAGGGGGCAATGCTGTGGCATCTCTACATTGAAAGGGGGCATTGCTGTGGCATCTCTACATTGAAAGGGGGCATTGCTGTGGCGCTCTGCATTAAAGAGGGCAATGCTGTGGCATCTCTACATTGAAAGGGGGCATTGCTGTGGCATCTCTACATTGAAAGGGGGCAATGCTGTGGCATCTCTACATTGAAATGGGGCATTGCTGTGTCATCTCTACATTGAAAGGGGGCATTGCTGTTTCATCTCTACATTGAAAGGGGGCATTGCTGTGGCATCTCTACATTGAAAGGGGGCATTGCTGTGGCATCTCTACATTGAAAGGGGGCATTGCTGTGGCGCTCTGCATTGAAAGGGGGCATTGCTGTGGCGCTCTGCATTGAAAGGGGGCATTGCTGTGGCGCTCTGCATTGAAAGGGGGCATTGCTGTGGGGCTCTGCATTTATTGGGGGCAACAATGCTGTGACACTCTGCATTTATTTGGGGCAACAATGCTGTGGCACTCTGCATTTATTGTTATGTTGTCATGTTATTTTTTTTGTTGGGGGGGGGGGGGCGCCGGGAGGGAGTCTTGCCCGGAGAGCAATTTAATGTAGAACCGCCACTGATACACTGGAACCTGGGAGAAAGGTTCTGCTGAAATCAGATACTACAATCTCATCATTCAAGATTCCTGAAGTGCATAACCTTACTGTTACGTGTTTTGCACTGTAGTATCCCTTCTAATGAAATCTTAATGAAAACCTCAGGCCTTGTTCACACCTGAGCGTATTTCAGCTCGTAAAACGCTCATCTCTGAAGTCTCAAAACGCCCAACTAGCAAAATCCGATTCATTTTAACCACTTAAGCCCCGGAAGATTTTACCCCCTTCCTGACCAGGGGGTATTTTGCGATTTGGCACTGCGTGACTTTAACGGACAATTGCGGGGTTGTGCGATGCTGTACCTACTTTTCTACTATAAAAACTGAAAAATAACACTAAATTAGTGAACCAAGTTCTAAATAATAAGAAAAAGTAAAACCAAGTAAATAATCAATATTTGCATAGAGAAGGTTTTGTAAGTAGCTGCTTATAACTATATAGTGCCGGTTCACACATATGCGATGTGAGACATCGCATGTGATTTGCACTGCACTGTTATGCAAATCACATGCGATGTCTGTGCGGTGCGAATTCAGCCACACAGATTGCATGGCTGAATTTGTATCGCATTCAGACCAAAGTTGCGCAGGAACTTTTTTTTGGTTCATACCAGAATCTGATCGTATGGGTGATCACACCTATACGATAGGGTTCCTGTCCGAACTGACGGTTCGCACTGCGATATGCGAACTAATTTGGGGGTGTTGTTAACTTTGTATTGACACTTCCAGCAGTTTGCATATGGCAGTATGAACTGCCTGCGAGTCGGTGCGATGCAGGAACCCGCAGTGGATTTGCAGGGTTCCCGCATTGCACCAATGTGAACCTGGACTTATACTTTAGACACAACAGCCCAGGGATCTCTTTCCTTTCTTCAGAACGCTATCTATAAAAAGTTTGAGCTAGGTTTCCAGAGATCAACAATGTTTGAAATGATCAATCTCAGGCTTTGACTTTATCAGTCTAGGACAGAAACATAATCAGGAACATAAACTGTATTTCCTTGTAAAAACATTTTCTTGCCTTAAGACAGCAACCTCACTGATTGCAGAGAATGTCTATGTTTTCACCTTTGCAGGGCGCATGCTTACTGCATTAGTACCTAAGGAAGCAAGCAGCGTATAGTGCATACACTCAGGGCAATGCTGTAGCGCTCTGCATTAAAGGGGGCAATGCTGTGGCGCTCTGCATTAAAGGGGGTAATGCTGTAGCGCTCCGCATTAAAGGGGGCAATGCTGTAGCGCTCTGCATTAAAGGGGGCAATGCTGTGGTGCTCTGCATTAAAGGGGGCATTGCTGTAGCGCTCTGTATTAAAGGGGGCAATGCTGTAGCGCTCTGCATTAAAGGGGGCAATGCTGTAGCGCTCTGCATTAAAGGGGGCATTGCTGTAGCGCTCTGCATTAAAGGGGGCAATGCTGTGGCATCTCTACATTGAAAGGGGGCAATGCTGTAGCGCTCTGCATTAAAGGGGGCAATGCTGTAGCGCTCTGCATTAAAGGGGGCAATGCTGTAGCGCTCTGCATTAAAGGGGGCAATGCTGTGGCATCTCTACATTGAAAGGGGGCAATGCTGTTTAATCTATACATTGAAATGGAGCAATGCTGTAGCATCTCTACATTGAAAGGGGGCATTGCTGTGGTGCTCTGCATTAAAGGGGGCAATGCTGTGGCATCTCTACATTGAAAGGGGGCATTGCTGTGGCATCTCTACATTGAAAGGGGACATTGCTGTGGCCCGGGGAGCAATTTAATGTAGAACCGCCACTGATACACTGGAACCTGGGAGAAAGGTTCTGCTGAAATCAGATATTACAATCTCATCATTTAAGATTCCTGAAGTGCATAACCTTACTGTTATGTGTTTTTCACTGTAGTATCCCTTCTAATGAAATCTTAATGAAAACCTCAGGCCTTGTTCACACCTGAGCGTATTTCAGCTCGTAAAACGCTCATCTCTGAAGTCTCAAAACGCCCAACTAGCAAAATCCGATTCATTTTAACCACTTAAGCCCCGGAAGATTTTACCCCCTTCCTGACCAGGGGGTATTTTGCGATTTGGCACTGCGTGACTTTAACGGACAATTGCGGGGTTGTGCGACGCTGTACCTAAACGAATTTGACATACTTTTTTTCCCACAAATATAGCTTTCTTTTGGTGGTATTTGATTACCTGTGCGATTTTTTTGATCATGCGCTATAATAAAAAAAAGAGCGACAATTTTGCAAAAATAACAATATTTTTCACATTTTTTTATATGAAATTCCCCCCCAAAAAAATTTAAAAATCAAAAGTTTTTTAAATTTTTGGCCAATTTGTTTTCTGCTACCCATGTTTGGTAAAAAAATCACAATAAGCGTATTTTGATTGGTTTGCCCAAAAGTTATTGCGTTTACTAACTAAGGGAAAGATTTTTGTCATTTTTGTTGTTTTTTTTTAACGAGTAATGGCGGCAATCTGCGATTTTTTTGCGGGACTGCGACATTGCGGCGGACAGATCGGACCCTTGACTGACATTTTTGACACTTTTGGGGGTACCAGTGACATTACTACAGTAATCAGTGCTATACATATGCACTGTTACTGTAGAAATGACACTGGCAGGGAAGGGGTTAAAGAGGTTGTAAACCCCCCCAAATTTGTATTTTTTTTTTGCAACCTGCAAGAGAAACACATAATGAGCTAGTATGCATCGCATACTAGCTCATTATGAAATACTTACCTTAGAATGAGCCCCCGCCGTGCCATCTGCTTACCTGCATGACGGGCGACATGTCCAGTCGCCCGACTTCTGGGATCGCGGCATCCGGCCATCTGATTGGCCGGAGCCACGGTGACGTCACTCCCGCGCACATGCGCGGGAGCCGACGGTCACGACACGGAGCTCTGAAGGAACGGCACGAGCGGCCGTTCCTTCAGAGCGCATGCGCCAGTGACGTCACTGGCTGCATGTAAGGTAAATATCTCCTAAACGGTGCATGTTTAGGAGATATTTACAGTACCTATAGGTAAGCCTTATCATAGGCTTCCCTATAGGTAAAAGTTACAGAGGAGGGTTTACTTCCTCTTTAACTTTATTGGAGAGGGAGGGGTTAAGTGTGTCCCTAGGGGCGTGCTTCTAACTGTGCAGGGATGTGGCTGTGTGTGTAACAGCACAGATCAAAGGTCCTACATAGCAGGACCGTTAGATCAGTGCTTTTACACAGGAAAGAATGACAGTCGGCTTTGTTTACATTAGCCGCCTGCCTTTCTCCCTTCACAGCGGACGATCGCGAGTGACTGGCGGACATCGGGTCCGCCGGTCACACGCACGGAGGTGTCCGTGAATGAGCCGAGGCGGGGGCGCGCCTCCGACGGCGCGCGATTGCCCCCTATTGGCTCCCACAGTATATGTACTTGCGGCGGTCGGCAACCGGTTAATGGCCCCTGTTCACATCTGAACGTTTTGTCGCCTGAAGAAAGCTGCCTGAAATTTTAAAAAAGTACATGAGCTTCTTTTTTGGCAGATTACAAGTGTTTTTGTTAGATGTCAATGCCTGCCTCCAAACACCTGCAAAAAACGCCTAAAAAAGCCTGAAAAAAACACCTGAAAAAAAAAAGCCAGAAAAAATGCCCGAAAAAAGGCAGAAAAAATGCCTGAAAACGATACGCTCAGGTTTGAATGGAGCCTAAATGAGTTTAATGCATGAAAAGCATAAATATAATCTGTCTTGGACTACATTTATGTTTTATGCTTAATTCTTACTACTTTTGCTACCTAAGGAACCTAAAGAATTATACAGACATGTTTAGGACAGAATTGATAGTTTTTCTATATTGTGTGCCTGAATGTCTAGACACCAGATTTTCAAAGATTTGTCCTTGAAAGTTTCTCTGTTTTTTTTTTTTAGGCTGAATAGTGCTACGCATTCAATTTTATGGCTCCCATAAGTCTTCTCACAAGTGTCTCAGTAGCAGCCACTTGAATTTTTTTACCCAATCCTTATATTCGGAGAAAGGAAGAAGTCAGTAGCAAAGTTACTTGAAGAAGTACATTTTTAAGTTGTAAGAAAAATAATAATATAATTCTATTTAAAAAGTATGTTGTCACTTTATTAACTAATCCTAAATCATTTAAAATATTATCAGAGTATTGATTTGTTTGTAGACTGAAAAAATATACAGATTACTTTAAAATACTTACTAATGGATGCCCCAAAGTTAGACGTTTCTGGATACGAGTTCACCCCCTGATCCATTCAGTAACCTCGGTAAATATCATGAAAAACACTCGGGTTGCCCTTCTTAATGAGCCAGTTGAAAACATCCCCAAGCACACTCAAACGTTAATTTGTTTTATATTCCTGGCAGCCAAGATATAATTTGCATCAGCTTGGTTAACTTTTCCTTGCTGAAACACAAACTTACTTGGATCATGGTTAATGAAAAAATAGTTAGTATGCTCCAAGATAAGCAATCGCTGTTCAATAAAGTTTGGAACCATTGGCTCTTTTATCCTCAACTACCATCTTAATAGTGAATGAGTGGCGGTCAGATGAATGTGGGCTCCTGGACGGGTTCTCTTCTTTTACCTCCCTTTTACTCTTCCCCTCATTTCTTTGTGTACTCTCTTTCGTATCTTCGTACTTGCATTTTTGTTCTTAAACAATCGCTTCCTTCCCTTATCAGTTTTGTATTGTGTGACATGGTGCTTATACAAGTATTGTTGTTTTAGAAGGGCCACATACTCATAAATCTCCATGTTGTCCCGAGTGTTTCAACTTGGGCTCTTCTTCCCCTACTTCCCAAACGGAAAAGTTAGGGTCCTTTCACACGGGCTTTCCACCCGGCGGACTCGGTTTTGCTCAGCAGGGTTCGATCAGCTGAGTCCCACTGAGCAGGTGGATGAGAGGTCTGTCTCCACTCATTGTGCTGAGATGGACCTGTCGGGGTCCCGCTCTCCTCTATTGGAGATAGAGTTACCATCTGTCTGGATTTCACGGATAGTATTGGATCAGATAGCAGCAGGTGTCAGCGGACATGTCACCGCTGACATCCGCTGCTCCATAGGGGTGCATGAAGTGTCTGATCAGGTCCACCTGAAAACTGACAGCAAACCTGATCGAAAAGCCATGTGAAAAAGGTAATTTTGGGTACTTTATCTGAGTTTGGTTATACAGTTACATATCCATGAGATTTTGATATTAGCCCTTTCGTGTTTAATTGACCCTGGATTGGGTTACAACCGCGAACAACAGCTAATGCTAGATTCAAATTTTAAGATCATTATGTCTGATTTAGCTATGATATTGATGGACACTTTTCTCCTAAGCACCTTTTTGAATGTTTTATACCTATTTTTTATTGTTTCTCAGTATACCTGTACACTTTACTACCGAAAAGTATTGTGGTTGTATTCTCCTCTTTTGGTGAAACACAAAAAAAAGATTGACATAAAAAACGTTTACTAAGCTTCACCACATTCCCTTAGCTCTGCAGCAAATTCTCCACCAAAGTGCAACTTCTCTTCCATAATGAACAGCCTATTTGCATTTAGTAAATCAATCCCAAAGTCTTTTCAAACATGCTCACTTACCTGCGGCCCATAAAAACTTGTTGGCTATAGAACATGCAGAGAAGAAAGTGCCAGACAAGTTTATAGAATCCAGAAGGGATTTTTATTAGAAGAGGCAGTGTCTTTCAGGGGCTAACTAATGTCCCTCTTCATCTGGGCTTGACAAATTCAGAAAAAAAGTAATGAATGTACTGGATCATTTTTTTTTTCCTGAAGGGTAATTATTGTGTTATAAGACATGAAACTTTGCTTCAGATGCTGGTTTAACAGAACAGTTACAATTTTTTTTCCACTAAGGTTTCCTAAGCTTCTTCTAAATATAAGCATTTCAAATACATGTTCTTCAATTGCAATATATGTTTTACATTGGCCCTATAGTGAATTTAGCCCAGTTCAACTTTCTGTCTGTATTAATTCAATAGTTTATTTTCTGGCACTACACCTTCTGGAACCCCTGCCGCTAATGCTTAAAGTGACATTAAAGGTTAATTTAAAAAAAACAAAACAAACATGGTATACTTACCTGCTCTGTGCAGTGGTTGTGCACAGAGCAGCCCCGATCCTTAAGTTCCCTGATGGCGTTCCTCCTCTTCAGCCAGTGCCCTCAATAGCAAGTCGATTGCTCTGGGGGCACTGGTGCATCCTCACTCCCGAAACCCGCTCTATGCGTCTATAAGACAGATAGAGCTGGGGTTTAGCCCACTCTCTCCTCATTGGCTCACTGGCTGTCTCAGCGAATGAGAAATAAGAGACCCGGGAGAAGCTCAGTTTTCGTGCACATCACTTAATCGAGAGGGAGCTCATGTGAGTATTAGGGGGGCTGCTGCATAAAGAAGGTTTTTTATCTTCATGCACAGAATGCATGAAGATAAAAAACCTTGATCCTTTAAACCCACTATAATTATCCTTCCCTCAGTCATTGGATTACCATTATTTTTTTTGGTTTTTTTTGGGGGGGGGGGGGGGGGCAAAGATATGAGGATATGATATGAGAAAGCAAAGTCCTGCCTCTACCAAAATAGTTGCCTCATCACAAAGGTAGAACCATAGTAAGTCAGGCCTGGAAAAAGTTCAAGCGGCCATAGCTAGCTCAGGGGTCAATTCAAATTTAATTGAAAAAGTCAGTAAAAAAATTCCCATGCTCTGGATCTAGTGGAAAAGTGATTTTATCCCCACTAATAGATAAGAAACTTAAGCTAAAGTGAAAGTTGTCAGGGGGTAACACCAAATGTTCTGGGTACAGTCTCAGCATGTGTTACACAAAGGTCATACAACTTCTATTTGACAAGGTTCACTTCTCCATCATAATGATACAAACTGCTTCTGAAACCTGGTTAGCATTTTTTTTTTTAAGCTTGTCCCATCAGTTTAGTCTAACTTCTACATCACTGTCCTGTGTAGAGAACAGAGAAGGAGTGTCTGTGAGTGCCTGTGAGTATCTGTGAGTGTAGCGGTGAACCAGAGGGTGAGAAAGTAGAGTTAGGAAGCTAGAAAACAGCTACACAGGACAGACTTAAGTTACTGAATCGCCATCAGATTAGATTAGTGGGTACAATGCCCGGCGGGTGTGGAGATGCGATTTGGTGTACATCTTGTGGCATGTATAAGTTCCTCTATCAGGCGATCAAGGGTGAAAACAAATACACAAAATGTAAGCACGTTGCTTCCCTGGAAGCTCAGGTCCTGAATCTAGGGAAGCAACTGGCAACACTGAAAAGAATGTCCATACTGAAGTAGAGCTTGGAGCGTACCCATCAGGTGCAGGCAGGGGCCTGCACAGAGGAGGACAGAGATACAGGGGTGCAGGCATCAGAGCAGAGTAGATGGTGACAGTTAGGAGGGGTAGAAGGGAACAAGTCAAGGAGGCCGGTCCTGGGCTGGAGCACCCCAATAAATACGCCCCGTCTCGTGGTGTTGGGGAAACCAGTCAGGGACCAGCATTGCTGGAGCAGAGCGATGCCCCTAGCTGCCAGGGGAAGAACTCCTCCAGTGAGGCTTGGAGAAAAGGAAAGGAAAGACAGGTTCTGGTGGTAGGGGACTCAATTGTTAGAACGACAGACAGGGCAATCTGTCGCAAAGACCGTATATGCCGAACTGTCTGCTGTTTACCGGGCGCTCGGGTTCGGCACATCACAGATCGGGTGGACAGATTACTAGGTGGGGCTGGGGAAGACCCAGCTGTCATGGTACACGTGGGTACCAATGACATAGGCAGAGGGAGATGGAGAGTCCTAAAAAATGATTTCAGGGACTTAGGCGCTAAGTTGAGGAGTAGGACCTCCAAGGTAGTATTTTCAGAAATACTACCTGTACCTCGAGCCACACCAGAGAGGCAACGGGAGATTAGGGAAGTTAACAAGTGGCTGAGGAGCTGGTGTAGTAAGGAGGATTTCGGGTTCCTGGAGAATTGGGCCGACAAAAATGGCCAACAAGTTAGAGGGGCTTTTAAACTAGGTGATAGGGGGAGGGTACAGATGTAGAATTAGCCAGTGGGGAGCAAGGTTCAGCGGGCACAAATGGGGACATTAGCGGTAGGGTGTTCAGATTTCCTAAATCCAAGGTGGGTATGGGGAAAAATCGCAAGAGCAGCATAAAAACAACATCAAACGAGGATGTAGTATGCAACCGTACAAAATTACGAGGTTTGTACACCGATGCTAGAAGCCTGGCCAACAAGATGGGAGAGCTGGAGCTGCTGATGTATAAGGAGGACTTAGATTTTGTGGGGATTACAGAGACTTGGTTTGATAGCTCTCATGATTGGCTGGCGACCATTCAGGGGTATTCCCTTTTAGAGCTAGAGAAGGTAAAAAAGGGGAAGGGGTATGTCTGTATATTAAGAACAATGTACAGGTAAATATGAGGGATGATATTAATAATGGAGCTATGGACAAGGTAGAATCCCTATGGGTAGAACTTCAAAGGGAAGGCACTATGGGAAAAGTAATATTGGGCGTATTCTATAGACCCCCAAACCAGAGGGAGGAGGGGGAGGCGGACCTCCTTTCACAGATTGGATTGGCAGCAAGGATGGGAAATGCCATTATAATGGGGGACTTTAATTATCCAGATATAGACTGGGCAGAAGGAACCGCACATTCATCCAAGGCTCGGCAGTTCCTAAATGTTTTTCAGGACAATTTCATGGGTCAGATGGTGAACGCACCAACAAGAAACAATGCGGTACTAGACCTACTGATTACCAACAATACAGACCTGCTCACGGATATAGAAATACGGGGCAACTTAGGAAACAGTGACCATAGGTCAATTAGTTTCAGTATTAATCATAGTTATAGGAAACACAAGGGTAATATAAGGACACTGAATTTCAAAAGAGCCAATTTCCAAAAACTGCGCTCTTTGCTAGAAAATATCAAGTGGGATAGAACCCTGGGAACAAAGAACACGGAGGAAAAATGGGAGTGCTTCAAGAGCATACTAAACAAAGGGATTGGCCAGTGCATTCCAAAGGGGAATACATTTAAAAGAGCAAAAGTAAACCCTGGGTGGCTAAACTCCAACATGAAAATGCATATTAATACTAAAGAAAATGCCTTTAAAAAATACAAGGCTGAGGGGTCATTGGCAGCATTCAAGCATTACAAAGAGTGCAATAAGAGATGTAAAGGCGAAATCAAGGCTGCTAAAATTGAACACGAGAGACATATAGTGGAATAGAGTAAAAAAAAAAACAAGAAATTCTTTAAGTATATAAATAGTAAGAAAGTGAGGCCAGAACACATTGGCCCCATAAAAGATGACAAAGGGAAGCTGGCCACAGAGGACAGAGAGAAGGTGAAAGTGTTAAATAATTTCTTTTCTTCAGTCTTCACAAAAGAATCGGGGGGCTACACTAACCCAGCTTGTAATGATACATTAAATAATACACCTCAGGAAGTACAACTATGGTTAACAGAAGATAAACTTAGAACTAAACTAGAGAAACTTAACATAAATTAATCACCGTGACCGGATGGCTTGCACCCGAGGGTATTTAAGGAGCTCAGTCAGGTGATAGCCAGATCATTATTCTTGATCTTTAAGGATAGTCTACAGATGGGTATGGTGCCAGCAGATTGGAAAAAAGCCAATGTGGTACCAATATTTAAGAAAAGGGCCAAGATATATCCCGGGTAACTATAGACCGGTCAGCCTAACATCTGTAGTCTGCAAGATTTTGGAGGGGATGTTAAGGGACTTTTTACAAGACTTTAGTAATGAAAACTGTATTATGAGTAGTAACCAGCATGGATTCATGAAAAATCGTTCTTGCCAGACCAATCTATTAACCTTCTACGATGAAGTGAGTTGCCATCTAGACAAAGGAAGGCCTGTAGATGTGGTGTATCTGGACTTTGCAAAGGCATTTGACACAGTCCCCCACAAACGCTTACTGTACAAACTAAGGTACGGTACGTAGGTATGGACCATAGGGTGAGTACCTGGATAGAAAACTGGCTCCAGGGGAGAGTCCAGAGGGTGGTGATAAATGGGGAGTACTCGCATTGGGCAAGTGTGGAAAGTGGGGTCCCCCAAGGTTCTGTCCTGGGGCCAATCCTGTTTAATTCATTTAATATGGGAGATTTGCTGCGCATAATAAAATTATGCATTCAATTAAATAAAAACAATCAGTACAGCTGCCAACACCTGATCCTGAATCAGAGAAACCAGATCACAAATCGTATATAATAGTAAATGGTGTAGCGCTGTAGGATAACAATAAAGGTGAACCATGCAGTCCATCAGTCCTTTAAGTATCCGCACATAACCCACAATGATGTTAATAGTGATCTTGAAAGAAGTCCTCCAAGACTATATTGTGTAGTCCCAAAAACATGCAAATACTCCAAACTCCAAAAGCCAAGTGCAAGGATAGCCACCACCAAAGGAATTACAGTAGATTGGCCTCTTACCACAACACCATGATCCTCATTACAGGGATCATGGTCAGCGGGAAATCGAATGTGGAGCTGCAACAAGATCTCATCCCGGCTTCCTTATTGATCGTACCCGCTCCTCTCAATAAAGATGTATATGGAAAAAAAGGGGGACAACTTCCATAGTGTAACACCGTCAAGAGACTTTATTTGTAAATAAAACACCGAAATGGCAACTCACATTTTAGCTGGAGTGATAAGCGTGTAGCATGGAGTATCCTTAACCCGGTATCCCACCAGGAAATGGCCGCCGCGTCCCCTCATTAGTCACAGCGTGACATGCCGCAGGATGTGCCTGACGTCAGAATTGTAACGAAACGCGTAGGAGGAGCCTGCAGCACGTCACGTTGTGACTAACGAGGGGACGCGGTGGCCATTTTCCTGGTGGGATACTGGGTTAAGGATACTCCATGCTACACGCTTATCACTCCAGCTAAAATGTGAGTTGCCATTTCGGTGTTTTATTTACAAATAAAGTCTCTTGACGGTGTTACACTATGGAAGTTATCCCCCTTTTTTTTCCATATACATCTTTATTGAGAGGAGCGGGTACGATCAATAAGGAAGCTGGTGTGAGATCTTGTTGCAGCTCCAGATTCGATTTCCCGCTGACCATGATCCCTGTAATGAGGATCATGGTGTTGTGGTAAGAGGCCAATCTAATTCCTTTGGTGGTGGCTATCCTTGCACTTGGCTTTTGGAGTTTGGAGTATTTGCATGTTTTTGGGACTACACAATATTGTCTTGGAGGACACCTTTATTGTTATCCTACAGCGCTACACCATTTACTATTATATACTGTTTAATTCATTCATAAACGTCCTAGAGGAGGGGATATCCAGGACAATCTCGGTATTTGCGGACGATACTAAACTAAGCATGCCAATATCTTCTATGCAGGATGTGGAAACCTTACAAGCGGACCTGAACAAAATAATGTGGTAGGCAACTAAATGGCAGATGAGGTTTAATGTTGAAAAATGTAAAGTAATGCACTTTGGCGTCAGAAAAACGAAAGCAAGCTACTCACTAGGGGGGAAACCTCTGGGTGAATCTAAGATAGAAAAGGATCTGGGGGTACTAGTGGACAACAGGCTTGGCAGTGGCATGTAATGCCAAGCCACTGCAAGCAAAGCCAACAGAATACTGGCATGTATAAAAAAGGGGATTCACTCCAGAAATAAAGAGATTATTCTCCCACTCTACAAGACTCTGGTCCGGCCACATCTGGAGTATTCTGTCCAATTCTGGGCACCGGTCCTCAGAAAGGATGTGCTGGAACTGGAGAGAGTCCAGAGAAGAGCAACAAAAATAATTAGGGGAATGGAGGACATCGGCTATGAGGAAAGACTACAGGCATTGAACTTATTCTCTCTGGAGAAGAGACGCTTGAGAGGGGATATGATATCAATGTACAAATACTGTACTGGTGAGGACCCTAGCATAAGGAACAAACTTTTTAGGGAAAGGGAAAACAATAAGACACGCGGCCACTCACTAAAACTAGAGGAAAAACAGTTTATCCTTAAAATACGTAGGGGGTTCTTTACTGTCAGAGCAGTAAGGATGTGGAATTCTCTTCCACAAGCAGTGGTATCAGCAGGGAGCATCGATAGTTTCAAAAAACTATTAGATGGGCACCTTAAAGACCACAATATAAAGGGGTATACAATGTACGGTTAACAGCAAACACACACATACACATCATAGGTTGAACTGGATGAACTGATGTCTTTTTTCAACCTCACAAACTATGTAACTATGTAACACTACAGTCAAAATGAGAGTAGAGTATAGCGATTATTCCTCTCTGCTGGCTCCAGTACATAATAACTATTTGTGCAGAGACTTCACAGTAACTGGTGACCCCTATCAAGGAAATGAAGGTACATTCTAGCCACTGCTGTCTAATGATGAGTAAATCCATCATTGCCAGAGTGAGATGAACCAGTAACTGAGTAAAATATATTGCTTATTATTTTACTTTCTCAGCTGTATGGGGCTAATCTTTGACCATAACTAGGACAATTATGTCACTGATGATGTGCTGTACCCATAAGCTTATGTATTATGGCATCTTAATAAATGTAGTACATTGAATCACTGCTTGGTCAGCAGAGGTGATCAGCTAGTTTTGGAAGTGAACCAGTAAGGGAATCCACTTTACTAGTTTTTCCTTTTTCAGCAATGGGCTGAATAAAGTTGGGTACTGGTTCAGTCATGAAATATACACACTGGATTTTTGGAGTTAGTTGCGCAAAATCTACTTTTGTTTAACCTATTGAATTTTTGGTGAATCCCACCTGAGGCAGATCTATTTGTTTAACCATTTTGATATTATGGCAATTACAGTTGCCACCAGTGTTCATGTATGACATCCCTCCTCTCAAAAGAAAAGTTAAGGGAGTGAGAGGGATCTACGGTGTAGGTTTTTATCTCTATAAATAACCAGCAGAAACAGAAACTGAGTACTTGGCTGTCATAACAATAAAAGAAGCCTACTTTTCAAACTCCGATCCTACTCAGCCCCCTTAGTGAGGCTTCATCACTAATAAAGATGTGGTGAGGAGGAGGGGAATATTTTGATATATGGTTTCTGTCACCCATCACCCAGCTTCCTGCACCTTGTGTCTCACTGAGAGAAAGGAAGTGTAGTTCTGCCAGAGTGTCCACGCTACTCTGCAAAGAGTTTACACTTACAAATGCTCTGAAGTTTAATCATGGCATTTATCTTAAAGCTTTTTGGATATGGAGGGGATAAGAAGCACATGGTGGAAAGTCCTTGGCTCACACGTGACATTAATCCAGAACAGACTTGGGAAATTTTGAGTGAGCTAGGTGATGGAGCCTTCGGGAAGGTTTACAAGGTAATTTTGCTCATTTGTTACAATGTCTTTACATGGATGGATCTTTACTTCAGTAAGATCTTCAACTTTGTTTGAAAAAATATATGTAATGTTTGTTCAAATGACTGTAATACATTTGGCATTGTTAATGAGCATACCGAAAATGGGAACCTGTTCAGTTGCTCAGTTTTCTTCCTTTAATTTTTGTTTGTATGTTGCATCAAACCTAAGAGTAGTAAGCTATGCTTCTCCAATGGGTCTCAGTAGAAGAGGGGGCCCTGTATTATCTAGCTGCATCGTGGTTTATCCAGGCAATGAACGCAACTGGGAAATCATTTTGGATAATTCTACTGCAAATATAGTTTGTTTTAGTAAGGAAATCAGTTAATATGTGACAATTTTAGCAATAACCCAGGATTGCACATATCATGGGACTAAGATGACATTAAAAGGTATGCGATAACCTAAAGACCATAACCCATCATCTGCTTATAAATCTATATGGTGGGCTGGTTGTTTACCAGATGTATTGTTTATTTGAATACTTGATGTAACGCATGTTTCATTCACGATTCTCTTACTATTTTGCAATGTGATTGCAATCTTATGTTTTCAATGGTCAACTGTAATGTACTGTAGATTCTAGCCTCACAATTGCTCAATTTTATATATTTTTTTTTTCTGTGCAAATGTTGCGACCTTATGTTTTTTAACTGCAATCCCGCTGATTAAAAAAAAAAAAAACAGTGTGTGCTACAATAGTGTTGCTATGGGGCCCCATCACAGTTACACCACTATAATATAAGGTTTTAAGAATATTATTTTCTTTCATAATTTTAATTTTCAAGCTCAGCACATTTAACCTTGCACATTGTGTCCTGTTTCCTTATGTTCCGTTTCAAGTCAATACTGTTGTATTTTTCATGGCAATAATATTATAAATGGCAATATTGCTGCGCTAACACTCACAATAATAATAAAAATTAATAAAAGAGATGGAAAGCAGCCACACAAATCTGGAATGATAAACAGATACAAGTAGAAATATTGTAAATACTGTGGCGCTACTCCTATAGAAAAGGCCCAAACTGACTGGACCAGACAGTCCTTTAGTGTCCACTTCAAGCAAAAAAGGTGCAAAGCTGTAGATCCGGAGAACCACCACCAGACACACTGATCACACCGCCTCTTACCAAATGAAGATGACCTCCATTACAGAGATCCAATATGGCCAAATGTATGAAAGCAGAGGGTGATCCTCCTCCCGATAATGCAGGACTCACAGATTCCACCATATAAATTTGCATAAAACAAAGAGCAGGACACTTTCATAGCGCAGACTGTCTATTGCTTTTTAATAACACACCAGATTAAGAACACTTACAAGATAGGTGATTAAAACAGGCAGCTTATCTGTTAAACGGTGTTCCCCTCCGTGTGCCGTGCTGTGTTCCGAAAACCGCTAAGAATCCCATTTTCTCTTTTGCTCATTGATGGACACAGCTCCTGATATTCATAACCATCGGGACGTCCCAAAGCAGTGTTAAACATGAGGGGTGGGAACAACAAAAAAATTCCAAGGCTAAACAGTAGCCAACCAGGCAAAAGGAGCTCAACCAAACAACTGAAGCCCACCTGAAAAAAAACAACACACTCTCAGAGAAGATCAGGTACTCTTAAACAGCAGCCTGCAAAACCTTGCAGCCAAAAGAAGCATCCACAGATGCCAACACATCCACTTTATAAGTGTGCACCAATGACCTGGTGGCCACCTTGCAAGCCTGCGTCACAGAAGCCTGATGACAGAAAGCCCAGGAGGTAATAAGCGCCCTATTAGAGAGCGCCTTGACAGGGAAAGGAGGAACCTGACCCTTGATGGAATAAGCCTGAACCACCGTCTGTCTGATCCATCTGGAAATGGTCGCAGAGGAAACGAACAACCCTTTTCAAGGTCCATCCGTGAGCACAAAGAGAGAGTCTGACTTCCTGAAAGAGTCTGTAGCTGCCACCATATTGCCCGGACCACATCCAAGGCATGCAAGGTAATTTCCTTAGAATGTTTAGGCCTAGGGCACAGGGAAGACAACACAATGTCTTCATTCAAATGAAAATCAGAGATAACCTTTGGAAGGAACGACGGACAGGGGCGAAGAACCACCTTATCCCTGTGAATCACCAGGTAAGCTGAACTGCCGCCAGTTCCGACACCCTGCGCACAGAGGTGATAGCCACTAAAAAGACCACCTTCTGGGACAGCGTAAGCAGGGGAATCTCCCGAATATTTTCGAAGGGAGGCGTCTGTAGAGCTGAAAGCACCAAATTAAAATCTCAAGGTGGCAAAGGAGCCCGCACTGGAGGAACCAAATGTTGGACACCCTGAAGTATGCACCAGGGAGTGTGTGGCCAAAGGTCATTGGAAGAAGACCACCTCAAGGACAATTTCTGTTCAACCCCCCTGATGAAAGAAGGTCTAGATGCGAGCCACCAAGAAGGAGCAAGGGAGAACCCCAAGAGACTCACACCATGCAATGTACATATTCCATGTACAATGGTAGATCTTTCTAGAGGTAGATTTCGTAGCTTTCAACAGTGTAGGAATCACCGACTCAGATAAACCCCTATCCTTCAGCACCTGGCGTTCAACAGCCAAGCCGTCAAAGCCAGCGACTGTAAAGCAGGATGGAAGATCAGTCCTCAGGGCAGCAGATCCTCCCTGAGAGAAGGCTGCCAAGGAACGTCAGCGACCAGCCGCACCAAATTGGCATACCAAGCCCAGCGAGGCCAGTCCAGAGCCACTAAGATGACTTGAATCATCTTCTTCTGCCTCGATCCTGCGTATGTCTTGGCAGAAGCTTGAGAGAAGAGGAGGGAAGGCGTAAATCAGAGGATACTGACCCAACAAGGCCACCAGCATGTCTGTGGCATTCGCCAGAGGATACTTTGACTGAGCCACGAACCTCTGCATCTTTCTGTTGAGCCGAGACGCCAATTTCGGGGGTATCCCACCAAAAGACACAGCTGATGAAACACCTCTGGATGAAGGGAGCACTCCCCGTGGTCCAACGCCTGCCGACTGAGGTAATCCGCCTGCCAATTTTCCACCCCGGGCATGTGTACGGCGGAGAGGGCTGGAACAGACTGTTCTGCCTATCTTAGGTATGCTGGCCACCTCCAGAGCCGCCAGGACACTTCTTGTGCCCCCTTGGGGATTGACATAAGCCACGGCCGTGGCATTGTCCGATTGAATGCACACTGGACAACACTGAAGATGATCCATCCAATTATCCAGACACAGTCTGGTCACTTGGAGTTCCAAGACATTGATCGGGAGAATGGACTCTTCCAGCGTCCAGATCCCCTGAGCAGAATGCTTGCCGAAGATTCCTCCCTAGCCGGACAGGCTGGCATCCGTGGTGACCACTGTCCAATACAAGGAGAGGAAGGAATTTCCCAGCCGAAGCACTGCAGAACAAAGCCAGCATATCAGGGACTCCTTCGTGCCCCGACTCGGCCGGATCTGCGGAGTCTTGTCCCATTTGGTCAGAATTTCCCTTTGCAGGGACCTCGTATGGAACTGTACAAACGGAACTGCCTCGAGGGTAGACACAATCAGGCCCTTCACCAGCATGCAAGTTCGGAGGGATGACCATTTGTTGGACAGCAGGAGGCGATTGCAGCCTGCAATTTCTTGATTTTGTCCAGAGGAAGGAGCATTCTAGCTAAGGCCGAGTCCAGAGACAGGCACAGAAAGTCCAGCTTTGTGGACGGAACCAGAGAAGACTTCTACAGAAATTCAGAAACCAGCCGAACTGCTGCAGAGTTCGTATTGTGATCTGATTTGAGACATTGTGGTGCCGGCCTTTTTTCTCTTTGATTAAACACAGCCACACTGCCTACTGTGTGGAAACTAGATTCACCTATCAAAACAAAACTAAAGCTAACATATCTAATACCCAGCACCTACCTAGGAAGGTGCTACATCCGGATTACGCAGGATGGGTAGGAGTAGGGGGGGGAAAGAAAACAATTTTTAGGAACAGTCAGAGTAGGGCATTGCTGGTCTTCCAGTTTTATCCAAAGTAGGACTTCAGTGCCAGTAACTTTAAGCACAGAAAAAGGTTACTACTCAGTCCATAAATTCCTGGTTAGGTTTATTTAAAAGAGCATTAGTGATAGACTAAGGTTACAGTTAGAATTGGTGTTAAGATTGGGATTAAGGGAGGGTTGGTGTCAAAGAGAGGGTTTGTTTTAGGACTGAGTTTACAGGAAAAGTAACTTTTAGGCTTAGAGTTACAAGTTGGGTTATGGTTAAAACCTAAAGCTGTGTACACACTGTCTGAAAATCGGCTAGTCCCTTTGACCAGTTTGGTCGAAAGGTACATGATGGAAAACCAGCATCCAATGAGTGCTCGCAGCCAAAGGCTGTGAGCACTGATCAGTATATTCTGGCTGGGGGAGTACCCCTGCCAGAATACAATATCACAGCAGGGGAGATCGCTGCACCAACAGTGTGCAGTGTGTACCACAGAATTTTGAAATAACACTATCTACAGTTTGGTCAAACATTAGTCAAGAAATTTTCTTTGTTTGTTTCACAAAAAAAAAAAAAAACTTAAACTGCATATTTGAGAGAGGAAGAAAATGTTTTTAAGGCGAAAAAGAGACAATTTTTTCTCATAGACAGTTTTACACATTTCTGTCAGGGATACAGCAAACAGATCCTAATCTCATAGTTTACACTCTATTCACCAAAGGATGGAGCATTGTCAGGAGAAAGCCCTACCACTGCTCCAATACTACTCACCCAAGGATAGAGCATTATCAGGAGACTGCCCTACCGTTGCTCTAATACTATTCACCCAAGGATAGAGCATTATCAGGAGACAGCCCTACCATTGCTCCAATACTATTCACCCAAGGATAGAGCATTATCAGGAGACACCCCTACCAATGTTCCAATACTATTAACCCAAGGATAGAGCTTTATCAGAAGACAGCCCTACCACTGCTCCAATACTATTTACCCAAGGTAGAGAATTATCAGGAGACAACCCTATCACTGCTCCAATACAATTCACCCAAGGATAGAGCATTATAAGGAGACTGCCCTACCACTGCTCAAATACTATTCACCCAAAGATAGAAAATTATCAGGAGATAACCCTATCACTGCTCCAATAGAGTTCACCCAAGGATAGAGCATTATAAGGAGACTGCCCTACCACTGTTCAAATACAATTCACCCAAAGATAGAGCATTATCAGGAGACACCCCTACCACTGCTCCAATACTATTCACCCAAGGATAGAGCATTATCTGGAGACAGCCCTACCACTGCTCCAAAATTCATGCAAGGATAGAGCATTATCTGGATACAGTCCTACCACTGCCCCAATACTTTTAACGCAAGGATAGAGCATTACCCCGAGACACCCCTACCACTGCTCTAATACTATTCACCCAAGGATAGAGCATTATCAGGAGACAGCCTTGCCACTGCTCCAATGATATTCACACAAGGATAGTGCATTATAAGGAGACAGCCCTAACACTGCTCCAATACTATTCACCCAAGGATAGAGCATTATCTGGAGAAAGCCCTACCTTACAGGATAATTACATGTCACAGTTGGTGGATTCTCCGACTAGAGAAAATGCAATCCTGGATCTATTGATCACTAATGACCCAGACCTAATCTCGGAGGTAGGAGTCCAGGACAACCTGGGCTCTAGCGATCACAGGATGATCACATTTAGTGTAAATAACAATATAGCAAGGCAAGTGGGGAACATAAGAACTCTTAACTTCAGAAGGGCAAACTTTGCAAAATTGTACTTGTTGATGGAAAGGGTAAACTGGGACCGAACCCTGGGATCCCTGACCACAGAGGAAAAATGGGAATGCTTTAGGAACATATTAAGCAAAGGCATCTTGCAGTGCATTCCTATGGGAAATAAATTTAGAAGGGACAAAGCCAAACCTGGCTGGCTAAACCGGAGCGTTAAAAAACTTATTAGGGGAAAAAAATTGGCCTTCAGGAAATATAAATCAGAGGGCACAGTATTGGCTTTCGACCAATACAAGGAGGCAAATAGGAAGTGTAAACACAAAATCAAGATGGCTAAAATAGACTTTGAGAGACAAATAGCGGAGGATAGCAAAAAAAACCCAAAGAAATTCTTTAAGTATATCAACAGCAAAAAAACTAGGGCAGAGCATATTGCACACATAATTAACAATGATGGGAGGATGGTTACAGAGGACACTGAAAAAGCAACCGTGCTGAATGCTTTTTTCTCATCAGTCTTTACACAGGAATCGGAGGGGTACACTGACCATGACTGTATGGTTAGTAGTAATACACAGGACTTGCCACTATGGCTAACAGAGGGTGAAATCAGGGAAAGGCTGGATAAACTCAACACAAACAAATCACCAGGCCCGGATGGCATGCATCCGAGAGTACTCAAGGAACTCAGTAAGGTTATATCCAGACCACTGTTCCTGATCTTTGCGGACAGTATTAGGACAGGAGATGTACCAGGGGAGTGGAGGAAAGCTAACGTGATTCCGATATTCAAAAAGGGTCAGAGGCATATACTGGGAAATTATAGGCCTGACATCAGTAGTATGTAAACTTCTGGAGGGGATGATAAGGGACTATATCTTAGAGTTTGCTAAGGACAACAGCATCATCAGTAGTAACCAGCACGGGTTTACAAATGGGCGTTCTTGTCAAACCAATCTCTTAACATTCTACGAGGAGGTGAGCTGTGAGCTAGATAGGGGCAGACCAGTGGATGTGGTGTACCTAGATTTTGCTAAGGCGTTTGATACAGTTCCCCATAAGCGCTTAATTTATAAAATAAGGTCTGCAGGTATCGACAGCAGGGTTTGCTCTTGGATACGGAACTGGCTAAAAGGGCGTGTCCAAAGGGTGGTAATAAACAGCGCGTACTCAGACTGGTCTGAGGTAGTAAGCGGGGTCCCCCAAGGCTCAGTCCTAGGACCAACCTTGTTCACTTTATTCATAAACAGCATTGAGGACGGGATCAGTAGTTCAATATCAGTTTTTGCAGATGACACAAAATTAGGCAGGGCAATAACAGCACAGCATGAAGCAGATATCCTACAGAATGACCTGGACAAAATAACGGAGTGGGCAAAGACATGGCAAATGAGGTTTAACGTGGAGAAATGTAAGGTTTTACACTTGGGGACTAAAAACATAAAAGCACAATACACGTTAGGAGGGGAACCCTTGGGAGAATCAAAAATGGAGAAGGATCTGGGAGTCTTGGTTGATGATAGACTAGGCAACAGCATGCAATGTCAAGCGGCAGCTGCCAAGGCTAGCAGAATATTAGCATGCATAAAGAAAGGGATGTATTCCAGAGATAAGACTATAATCCTTCCACTTTATAAAACTCTGGTCCGACCTCATCTGGAGTATTCGGTCCAGTTCTGGTCACCAGTCCTCAGAAGGGATGTGTTGGAGCTGGAGAGAGTCCAGAGAAGGGCAACTAAACTAATTAGGGGATTGGAGGACCTTGATTATGAGGAGCGTCTGCAATCGCTTGATTTATTCTCCCTGGAGAAGAGACGCCTGAGGGGGGACATGATAGCAATTTTTAAATATCTAAATGGGGATCTAGGCTTAGAAAAAAAGCTGTTCAGTCGAAGGGATTGCATGAGAACTCGGGGGCATACAATGCGATTAGAGGAGAAGCGTTTTAACCTCAGGCAACGTGGGGGGTTCTTTACTGTTAGGGCTACAAGATTGTGGAATTCTCTACCACATGAGGTGGTTTCTGCGGGTAGTATGGTGGCTTTCAAAAGACTCTTAGACGTACATCTCAAAGATCAGAACATTCAGGGGTATGCAAGATGATTACAGCCACACACATCTACACAGGTTGAACTGGATGGACTTTTGTCTTTATTCAACCTCACCAACTATGTAACTATGTAACTATGTAACTACTCCAATACTATTCCTCCAAGGTTAGAGCATTATCAGGAGATACCCCTACCACTGCTCAAATACTATTCACGCAAGGATAGAGCATTATCAAGAGACAGCCCTGCCACTGCTCCAATTCTAATCACATAAAGATAAAATATTACCAGTAGACAATCCTAACAATGCTCCAATACTTTTCACCCAAAGATAGAGTATTATCAGGAGACAGACCCAATATTGCTCAAATAGTATTACCAGGAGACAGCCTTACCACTGCTACCATTTATTCCGATTTCAGCATTGCAATCAGCACATCAACATTCTCATTTCTCTCATAGAGTCCCATTTAAGAAAATCATATATTTCTTCAAGAGCCAAATAATTTATTGTTGACTCTGAATCCCAATCTCCTTCACATTGCTCACTAATGTTTGCCTTTAAACTCTCTCTATCTACTTCCCTTCACTTTTACCTCATCATAGTTTTGCCTTTGGGCAGGCCAACATCACTGGATTAGCAACAAAAAAAAACGTTTTTTTTAAATGATTTTTAATGAGACAAACATCTTCCTATAAGGCAAGCATAGCAGATCCCTATCTTTGTGACAAAATATAATCATTCATTGTTTGCAGCCAGTATTAGACATCAAGTGCTCTCTCTTTCATACGCTTCTATTGTTTTCTGTACATTGAAGGGTCTTCTACATTTTACGTAGGAAAGTATTTAATATCCAATGGGAGAACAAGGTTGACATTGCTGTGTCATCCCAAGATCGAAACTCCAACTAACACCTTACATAATGATTTTCCTTTAGAGCAGATTCTCTGGAATTCAAAAAGAATGGCGCTGACAAATTTTGCGAAAGTATCTCTCATGCATTTTAAAAGTGGTGAAGAATGTGTCAATTTCATGCACCTGTCTAGAATTTGTACTTGAATTTGTCTCATGCTGCGCTACTTTTAGAATGAATGTAAGACACAGAGGGTTTGTCTTAATTAGCTACAGTTTTACATTTAGCACATTCAATGGGACACAAACACACAATGTAAAAGTGGTGCATTTTAGAACTATCTGAAGTTGGTACATGAGACGCTGTCAGAACCAGTGTCGCAAATGCTTCATGAATTTGGTGCAATACATTACCAAGTGGGATTAAGGCCAGAAAAGTTGTACAGCAGCTTTATTGAATTCCCTCCATTATGTCTTCACTTGTCAAATCCTGCTCCCTAGACTCATTCACACTAGAGTCTCTTTTACCTCTGAAAAGAAATCCGCAGTGGATCGTGTTCCAGAGGGAAAAGTAGCACCCGCTGACAGGCGTTCAGGTGCTACTGCCACCTCCTGATGCCTTTTATTTTTCATTTTTTTTTTTAACCACTTGCCGACCGCCGCAAGTACATATACTGCGGCGGTCAGCCCCGTGCAGGCAAAGTGAGGTACGTCACTCGCCTGGGAGCCAATAGGGGGCGAGCGCGCGCCACCTGAGGCGCTCGTTCACGGGCATCCCCGCGCGAGTGACCGGCGGCTCCGATGTTCGCCGGTCACTCGCAATCTCCTGCTAGAGAGGGAGAAAAGCAGGCGGCTAATGTAAACAAAGCCACCTGTCATTCTCCCAGATGTAACAGCAGAGATCATACGATCCTGCTATGTAGGATCGTATGTCTCTGTGGTTACATCAAAAGCCACGCCCCTTTACAGTTAGAAGCACGCCCCTAGGGACACACTTAACCCCTTGCTCTCTAATAAAGTTAACTCCTTCCCTGCCAGTGTAATTTTTACAGTAACAGTGCATATGTATAGCACTGATTACTGTAGTAATGTCACTGGTACCCCCAAAATTGTCAAAAATGTCAGTCAAGGGTCCGATCTGTCCGCCGCAATGTCGCAGTCCCACAAAAAAAATCGCAGATCGCCGCCATTACGTTAAAAAAAATAATAAAAATGACAAAAATCTTTCCCTTAGTTAGTAAACGCAATAACTTTTGCGCAAACCAATCAAAATACGCTTATTGCGATTTTTTTCACCAAAAATATGTAGCAGAAATCAAATTGGCCTAAAATGTTAGAAAATTTAGATTTTTACATTTTTTTTGGGGGGGGGGGGAATTTCATATAAAAAAATTTGAAAAATATTGTTATTTTTTCAAAATTGACGCTATTTTTTGTTTATAGCGCAAAAAGTAAAAATCACACAGGTGATCAAATACCACCAAAAGAAAGCTCTATTTGTGGGGGGAAAAAGGACCTCAATTTCATTTGGGTACAGCGTCGCACGACTGCGCAATTGTCCGTTAAAATCACGTAGTGCCGAATCGCAAAATAGGCCCTGGTCTTTGAGCAGCCAAATCCTCCGGGGCTTAAGTGGTTAATTACAAACCTGTGGCGCCCAATTGCAGAGAAGCCTTATCAATGTGCGAGTTTCACGGGCAGTGTTTCTTGTCAAATTCTGAAGCCCATGAAAAAAATGCTGCGACCACAACATGAGGACAGCCCTGTCCAGCTTTATTCTTAGGATTCACTGTGACTTACGGTTTGTTTAGTGTGCCGCTCAGGCTCAATCACAGTGGGGAGTAGTGTGGGTGATGCCGCTTCCACTGCAGGAGTGCCAGCAAGAGATGGAGCTCTCCCCAGCTCCTGTAGTCACTGGAAGAAAGTGAGGAAAGATCCCTGGTCCCGCACATCCACAGAATCTTATGGTGGTATGAGAGAGACAACCTTAGCCTGGGCTCTCGCCAGGCCACGCCCCAATATCCCCATGACTAAGCTACAGGGGCGGAGCGAAACACATTGGGGGTGTGGCCTGGTAGGCGCCCAGGCTGAGGTTGTCTCTCTCATACCATCATAAGACTCTGCGGATGTGTGGCAACAGGGATCTTTCCTCTCATTCTCAGACTTCAGTTAGGCAGTCAAGGGAGGATAAAAATGTGGCTCAGCTTAGTGGCGTAATGGGGGGGGGGGGATGATCCGCCCCGGATGTCACACATTGGAGTGGTGTCACTGTCAGGGCACCAGAGGGGTTACACCCACGGCCGGCCGCCGGACTGCCTCCGCCGCTAACTTACACAAGAGAGAGGAGCAGGAGGCACTGTCTGAAGCAGAAAGGCAGAGAGAGAATCGCCAGTGCTGAATAAACAGCGGGAACTGCCGGAGTTAACTTTCTAGGTTAATGAGCAGGTGATTGGTTGCTAGGACCCCCTAGCAACCAATCACCTACTGTTAACTAGAAAAAATAACTCCAGCAGTTCCTGCTGTTTATTCAGCACTGGTGATTTTCTCTCTCCCATTCTGCTTCAGTTCCTCCTGCTCTGCTCTCGTATGTCTCCCTAATATGTTAGGAATGCATGTCCTAGCAAGGTAGGAGGGGGAAGAGCTGGGAGGGTCTGTATAATGTAAAGGGGTCCATGGGGGGGCTGTATAAAGTAAAGGGGACCATGGGGGAGGGGGGTTGGCTGTGTAATGTAAAGGGCCCATGGGGTGCTGTATAATGTAAAGGGGTCCATGGGGGGGACTGTGTAATGTAAAGGGGTCCATAGGGGGCTGTGTAATGTAAAGGGGTCCATGGGAGGAGTATGTAATGTAAAGGGGTACATGGGGGCTGTGTAATGTAAAGGGGTCCATAGGAGGGCTGTGTAATGTAAATGGGTCCATGGGGGGCTTCATAATGTAAAGGGGTCCATGGGGGGCTGCATAATGTAAAGGGGCCCATGGGGGGCTGCATAATGTAAAGGGGCCCATGGGGGGCTGTGTAAAGTAAAAGGGTTCAGAGGTGTGGGGGGCTGTGTAATGTAAAGGGGTCAATAGGTGTGGGGGCATTCTGTAATGTAAAGGGGTCCAGAGGTGCGGGGGCTGCGTAATGTAAAGGGGTCCAGAGGCGCAGCAGCTGTGAATTGTAAAGGGGCCCAGAGGTATGGGGGGCTATGTAATGTGAAGGGGACCAGAGGTATGGGGGGCTATGTAATGTGAAGGGGACCAGAGGTATGGGGGCTGTGTAATGTGAAGGGCTCCAGAGGTATGGGGCTGTGTATTGTGAAGGAGTCAAGAGGTAGGGGGGGCTGTGTAATGTGAAGGAGTCCAGAAGTACGGGGCTGTGTAATGTAAAGGGGTCCAGAGGTGTGGGGGTCACGTAATGTAAAGGGGTCCAGAATAACGGGGGCTGTGTAACGTAAAGGAGTCCAGAGGTAGGGGGGCTGTGTAATGTGAAGGAGTCCAGAAGTACGGGGACTGTGTAATGTAAAGGGGTCCAGAGGTATGGGGGCTGTGTAATGTAAAGGGGTCCAGAAGTACGGGGGATGTGTAATGTAAAGGGGTCCAGAGGTATGGGGGCTGTGTAATGTGAAGGGGTCCAGAAGTAGGGGGCTTTGTAATGTAAAGGGGTCCAGAGGTACGGGGGCTGTGAAATGTAAAAGGGGTCTTCCTACATTTTACCCGCAGTTATAGCTGCAGTCCTATTGATTTCTATTAGGTTCCGCGTTTTTTTCTGCATTTTCTGAAAGCGCACCAAAAGTCCTGCATGCTGCATCTTTGGGGCACTTTCAGAAAACAGTAAAATAATTTTTTTTTGGGGGGGGGGGGGGCACCATGTTTTACTGCACCAGGTGATACCCTAGTGAAGCCACTGGCAGTAGCACATAGTAAGTGCGCCACTGCCAGTTAAAAGTGTTTCTGTCTGGCGCCTCAGGTCAGGAGGAGGGCCTGGCCACCGGGGGGGGGGGGGAGCATTCTTTCGGGTTCCGGGCTGCAGTGCGTGGAGGCTCTACACGCGACGTCACTTGACAACATGTGCGGTGCATCACCTGCCCACCTGGGGGGGGGGGGGGGGCCAGATATAGGATCAGCCCCAGGCAGCAAATACTCTAAGTAGGCCCCTGGCTCAGCTGCCTGTTTTTAACCCAGCCACTTATGTAAAAGAGCCCTTTCATGCAGGAGTTTTGATGTGACTTCTGAAAGCACACCAAAACTGCAGGACATAACTGAAGTCTATGGGAAAGAGCAGCTAACACACATGAAAACTATAGGTTAGCTGCACTTTAGCCAAAGCACAATGGGGCAGTGTCAAGCTGCCCTTACTGTGAGCATAGCTAGGAAACTTAGGCATACATGGTTTGAATCGTGTATGGGCAGGCTGAATGTACCAAGTTAATCGATTGATCAACTTGGGTACAACCAGAAGCCGGGCTTTACCTGCAACTATCACTAGCGGCTGCTATAGCTGCTAGCAAAAATCACTTCTCTTCTCCCAGCGGGGACGGCTACCCCTGCCTGAGAAGACAATGGCTCAGCAGGAGGGATTCCCGCTTCAACACGGTCTGTGTTGAACGGGGAATCAAGCCAATTTTTTTTCCTGCAACCCGTGAAATTCTCTCCGTGTAGATGCCTCTTTTGCATGTTTGTGCGTGTGTTTATGTGTGCTTGTAGTACAAGGGCAAAAGCACATATTCCTAAACGGGAGTGCCTAAAACACGTGTAAACGTGCATTTTTATGTGTTTTTTAGGCACTCTCATTAAAGTCTTTGGGTCCAAATACATGCGACTCTGCCCCAAGGGAGCTCATGTACTTTTTCAATCTCCATGTAACAGGCAACAAGTGACACAATGCTCCGGTGTGAATGAGCCCATTGGAATAATGGGATTATTCAGCAGGAGTATTTTCACTCTGCTAGAAACATGCAACAAAACGCTAAAGCATGAAAAGGTGCTAAAGCCGCGTACACATCACTAGTAAAAAAAACTGACAGCGCAGGTCGGAGCCACTGTACTAACAATCCAATGTTAGTACATCTATCTCCCCTGCTGTGCAATTGTGTTCTGACAGGGGGAAGGCCCCCCCCCAGAACACTCCATGCAGCGCTCTCAGCCAATGTCTGGGAGCGCTAATCAGGAGCCGGTTAGAAGACATTTTTCGGTCATGAGCCTTTGACAGAAGCTGGCCGAACAGCAGGCTTCTGACAGACCAGCTGCCGTGCTGTAAACACGGGCCAAATGTCAGCCAGTTTCTATTGAACCGGCTGATGATGGCCAACATTCAGCCCATGTGTACTAGACTTAAAGGGTAACTCCACTTTTGTGGGGGAAAAAAATTGCAAATAAAGAAAAATAATATAGCGTATACAATTGCGACACAAGTCATTTTGTAATTGAATGTTATTAAAAATGACCTTTCCTTTTCAATCTGCAGCTGTTGTCATTTTCTGAAAATGCAATGAAATATGGTTACCTGGAGCTGTTCTGTACACAGAATGTGTACTGACCACACCCCAGAAACATCATTTCCTGCTTGTGTGATTGGCTCACCAATTTTCCCAGAAGTCTGCACTAAGATACAAGTCAGATTTCTGGCATCCCCTGCAACAAAAATTTCATTTTTGGTGAGATACTCCAATAGGAACACATCTAAAGGGATGCAGGCCCAGCAGCTTCCCTCATTGGAGCCTTGCAGCTGCCACAGCTGATAGATAATTATGAAACCACCCCTATTAGACCCACTCAGCACAGAGGCACAGAGGAACAAACAATGATTTTTTTCAGAATAACAAAAGGTAGGAATCTGAAACAAAGGTTGTTATATAATCCCTGCAATGTACAGGGAACACCCAGCGGGGAATGATTTTTTCTCAACAAAAGTGGAGTTACGCTTTAAAATTCACTTTTTCCTGATTGAAGCGTAAGGTCGGCCTCTGGGAGAGGACAGTGATTATGGCTAGCGGCTATAGCAGCGGCTTGTGATAATTGCAAGCGAATCCAGCAGACTTGTTGTACCCAAGTTGGTACACAAACATGCAAACATGCAAAAGAGGCATCTACACAGAGCAAATTTCACGGGTTGCAGGAAAGAAATCTGCGTGATTCCTCGTTTAACACAGACAGTGTTGATGCGGGAATCCCTCCTGCCGAGCCATTGTCTTCTCCGGGCAGGGGAAGCCGTCCTTGCTGGGAGAAGACAGTGATTATTACTAGCAGCTATAGCAGCCGCTAGTGATAATTGCAGGTAAAACCCGGCTGCTGGTTGTACCCAAATTGATCGATCGATCAACTTGGTACATTCAGCCTGCCCATTAATGGTTCGAACCGTGTATTTGGTAGAGCCTTATTCTCACAATAAAGACCGAACTGCCTGTTGAGAGACAAATAAAACTCTTAGGGTATGTCCACACCTCTGCATTGGAAATGTGTCTGTTTTTTCGAATGCATTAAACATGGTGTGCAAGTGGCTTTGCAAGAAACAGGGCAGTAATTACAGAATTACAGTATATATAAAAATAATACGCAAAGTGGTTGGAGGGAAGCTTCAGAATGGCAAAGATGTTTTTATTACAAATTATGTGAGCAGACTGCAGCTCCCCTTTAAGTTGATTGGCATTGATCAAATTAATAAAGTTGCTGCACCTAGTGTGAATGGGCTGTAAGACTTTGAACACCTTTTGTTTTGATGCACCTAAAATGTATTTGGCTAATCTGAACTGAAATTGAACTTCCTTTAACCACTTAAGCCCCGGAAGATTTTACCCCCTTCCTGACCAGGGGTTTTTTTGCGATTTTTTACTGCGAGACTTTAACGGACAATTGCGAGGTCGTGCGATGCTGTACCTAAACGAATTTCACGTCCTTTTTTTTTCCCACAAACAGAGCTTTCTTTTGGTGGTATTTGATCACCTGTGCGATTCTTTGATCATGCACTATAAACAAAAAAAATAGCGTAAATTTTGCAAAAATAACAATATTTTTCACTTTTTTTTATATGAAATTCCCCCCAAAAAAATGTAAAAATCAAAATTTTTTAACATTTTCGGCCAATTTGTTTTATGCTACATATGTTTGGTAAAAAAAATCGCAAAAAGCGTATTTTGATTGGTTTGCGCAAAAGTTATTGCATTTACTAAGAAAGGGAAAGATTTTTGTCATTTTTGGTGTTTTTTTTTTAACGAGTAATGGCGGCGATCTGCGATTTTTTTTGCGGTACTGCGACATTGCGGCGGACAGATTGGACCCTTGACTGACATTTTTGACACTTTTGGGGGTACCAGTGACATTACTGCAGTAATCAGTGCTATACATATGCACTGTTACTGCAAAAATGACACTGGCAGGGAAGGGGTTAACTGTATTGGACAGGGAGGGGTTAAGTGTGTCCTAGGGGCGTGTTTCTAACTGTAGTGGGACAGGTCTACTATTGTAAAAACAGAGATCAACGGTTCTACATAGTAGAACCGTCTGATCTGCATTTTTACACAGGGGAGAATGACAGGCAGCTTGTTTACATAAGCCGCCCGCCTTTCTCCCGCTGTACCGACGATCGTAGTGTGACCAGCGGACATTGGGTCCGCCGGTCACACGCCCGCACTCCTCTGTGAACGAGCCGAGGCGGGCGCCCGCTATTGGCTCAAAACCCGGTGACAGGTGAGCGACGCAGACCTACGTCACTGTGCATGGCCGGGGCTGACTGCCGCAGTAAATATACTGTGCCCAGTCGGCAAGTGGTTAAGGCCTCGTTCACAAAGGCATACTTAACTGTGCTCTAAAACAAAAAAATACAGAGGGCACACCAGCCTAGCGCATTACCTTTGCAACAATTTTATTAAAAAGGAATTTCTGTACATCATACTCACAAACAGGATGACTGTTCAGGCATGATAAAATTATATATACATATGTATGTATATGCAAAAGTCCAACAATTGTCCATACAGCATAGTCCACTGGTCTAAAACAGTTGTGGGATGTAAATCTCCAAATGAAGCTGAAGCATTTCGAGGGTGACCCCTTCACCAGAGCTGCTACCAGACCAGACCAGCTCTGATGAAGAGGGGTCACCCTCGAAACGCGTCATCGAGGTTTCCATCCGTCAGGATCAGATCGGTGAGCAGCGGGTGTCAGCGGACATGTCACCACTGACATCCGCTGCCGCATAGGGATGCATGGAGCATTCGATCAGGTCCGCCTGAAAATCTGACAGGCAGATGGAATCGCCTGTGTGAAAGGGGCCTTAAGTGAATCAAATGAAAGGTGTTGCAAATAAGAATACTGCTAACGATTAGTTAAATATCTCAGCTGAGAAGAGATGGCCAGTTTAGCCCAAGTCTACACAGTACAATCATAGGTTAGATTTGATATAGTACATGCAAATTGTTAAACTTACAATGTATCACTTTGAACACGAACAAGGGTTTACAATAAATCTTCTGGGACCTGATGCAAAGTATAAATCATTACCCCGTGACATTTCATTGTTATTAATAGTATCTCACACTTACACAGATGCTTTACACAATGCAACTTGTGAGCAAGTAAGATTCTTCTAATTTGGGCTGTCAACTGTTCTTTAGGAGGAAAATTTAATTAAAGTGATGTTCTTTAATTCTTTAGTATTTCTCAAACTCCAAACCCCAAACATTGAAAAACATCAGCTGTAGAGTGGTGTGTGCAGGAAGCCAGAGGCTTGCTAATATGTAAATCAGAACTGTAATCACAGCTGAGATTTAAGCAGATGAACTGTTTTACTTGTCAACATTTTCATCATTCTATTCAGCTATTGTTGTAATTCACACACCCCTGCCAGACAGCTTAGCCAGAAGGCAGACACCACTATTTCCAGCTGCAAATGTATGCATCACCTGCCTGCTCATTGAGTTACTGTACATCACAATACTAATCTGTTTTCTATGCATCTGTTCTCCTGTCATTTAAATACATCCCTGTACCTGGAACTATGTTAGACTCACAGAATTGTGCAATAGAAAATAATATGATTTACAATGAAAAAATTACCACTTCCCTGTTTTTTAAAGCGGAGAACAACCCAAAAGTGGAACTTCAGCTTTAAGCACTCCTCAACCCCTTACATGCCACATTTGGCATGTCATTTTTTTTTTGGGGGGGGGGGGGGATCAGGTGCCTAGTTTTGACAGGTACCCACTCCCACTTCCGCTCGGGCCTGCCTAGGTGATTCGAGCAGAAGTTCTCCTCTCCCCCTCCCTCCCTGCAATCTTCTGGGATTGCCCGGCCACTGAGGAGGCGCAGCGCGACTCGCACATGCGCACCCGGCTGTGAAGCCGCAAGCTGTCACAGCCGGGTGCCCATAATTGTGATGCCGGCGCCAGGGAGAGGCGAAAGAGAGGAGCAAGGCTTTGGGTGGCCACATCGCTGGATCGTGGAACAGGTGAGTGTGTGTTTAGTAAAAGTCAGTAGCTACACTTTTTGTAGCTGCTGACTTTTAATAAGCTTACAAACTAGTGGAAAGAATGAACTTTGAGGCTACGTTCACATGTGGGCGTAGCGGATCACGGGCAGAATCACCGCGATTCTGCCCGCGATCCGGAATCATTGCAAATCGCGGGAAGCCTGTGCGATGCCAGTGATTTGCAATGGAACCCCAAACGCTGTGCGATGTTGCCACGATTTCTGCCTGTCGAATCGCGGTAACATCGCGCATACAGAATCGTGGGACTCATGACGCCCGAAAAGGTACAGGAGCTTCTTTTGTGCATCATGCGTCCCGCGATTCTGTTTGCACGATGTTACCGCGATTCGGCAGGTGGAAGTCACGGCAACATCACACAGCGTTTGGGGTGCCTTTGCAAACCACGGGCATCGCACAGGCGTCCCACAATTTGCAATGATTCCGGATCGCGGGCAGAATCACCGCTACGCCTACATGTGAATGTAGCCTAAGTATGAAGAAAATACAAAAATAGGTTTTAGGCAGTTGTACTAGAATACATTTTGTCTATATATATATATATATATATATATATATATATATATATATATATATATATATATAATAAAGGGTGTTATATGTTTTCTTGGAGTTCTCTTTAAAGGGGATTTCCTAGAAAACAAGAATACATTTTATTTTTGTCCTCTAAATGTTGTAAAGCACTTGTAAAGCACTTTCCAAATATTCACCTGCCTGTTATCGTCTGTTTTGCTAGAAAAGCTTGCTGTTTACACAGCTCAATAGCTCAAGCTAGCAATTTTACAAACACTTGCACAGAAATACACAAGCACACATACATATGTGAAGGAGTCAGAGCAAGATTCCTTCACTTCCTTTCTACTGTGTGCATTTAGCTGTTTGTTTAGTTTCAATAGCAGAGACACAGCCTGTATATACAGTATATAGCAGTATTTCCCTATATAAGTAAATCAATATACCCCACCATCACCACAAATATATAAATAAATCCAGTTTTGTATTGCAAGATGTCTCACTAGTTGCAGGTGTTGCAGTAATACAGTCAGTCAGAAATTTTCTGCATCCAAATCAAAATAATTTTTTTTATAGTCAGTGAATTTTCAATAATAAACTTCACCTTGCTCCATTTAAGCAAATTCACATCTCCATCTAAAACAGAAATGTCACCCACCTGATAATTTTACCTTTCTCATCTCACAAAAACCAATAGAACTTTGGGAATCCTTTGTCATAGGTTCTGTCGGTATTAAATGTTTATTTGTAAAACCACAATATTATTTCAGTTGCAAAATATATAACACATCAGCTTAAAAGCTCACCAACTTATCAAAAAAAATATAAAAATGACCCGAACTATTGTAATTTCCAGAAAAAGTAGGGTTACTTCCTTTTTTTTTAGTTATGTTATAAGCTGGTTGTAGTTTCTTCTGGCTACCATCATCAAACATTGTTTTGTCTGTATGGACTAAACGGCTCAGTCTGTCGGGGTATTTCCTTCCAGGTAGTAGAAAAACCACACTGGCTTCCGAAAACAGAGCATCACGTAGCTATCTTACTTTCATCTTACAGTGAGCTGCACAGCATTTCTGTAACATAAAATGACTTCAGGGTTTATATTACCAAATGATAAATACAAGCAGATAGTGATCAGATATACCTAAATAAACAATAATAAGAGATTTATGAAAGATGTCCATTTCTGAAACAGCATTTTTCTTAGCCAGAAATGCTAACCAGATGCAGTGGTCATGGGTTACTGAACGCAATTGCTGCTTTTAATATGTTATTAATCTTTCATCCATCCTTCTCACGTTGAAAGGAGACTGGCAGAGGTTGTAGCACTGGAACAGATGGGAATAAGTATATAATCTCCTCTTTTGCAGGAAAAATTTCTTTAGGATTATCTTTTACATTGACAGGCTCACTGTAAGCAGTTTATTTTAAAACAGAACTTCAGGCAAACAGCTAAATACCCAGAAAAAATGTAGCCCTCTTTTGGCAAGGTTATGAGAAATGGCCCACCCCAAACAGGATACTGTGCCAAATATTTAGACAGGGTTGAGACAAGGAGGGGCATAAGGGATACGTGACCCAGGCACTAGCTGTATGTGCAATTGGGGGGGGGGGGTTCCCCTCTTTCTGCCTCTTACTGACAGGAGTGACTGCAGTGTCACTCCTGTCAGCAGAGCATTTTGCAGGCCAAAGTGCAGTGGTACCCATTACCCCCACCCCTGGCTTTAGCCCTGTGCTACCCGCTGGCCACTATCACTTGTAAACACAGTAGCAGATTCCTGCACTGATCCTGTGTTTACATATGACAGCATGCCTCAAGTGACAGTGCCTCCTCAGTTTAGGAGAGACAGCAGCCCGTTCTACTTGGGGGGGCATAGTGTACTAGGGAGTTATGTGTACTGGGGGGGGGGGGGTGGGAGGAGGGGGGATATGTTCTGGGGGGGTGGGGCAGCTCTGTGTACTGGGGAGGTGGGAGCTCTAAACTTGGAGGAGGATGGGGGGCAATGGTGTGCCTAGGGGGTGTGGCCTGCACTGCATACTGTAGCTCTAGGGGGGTACCACTGCCAATCAAGTCTAATGTCACACACAGTTGTCGGTTTGGCTGGTAAGTTGCAATACTGTCGGCCCCTAATACTGCACCAGTGCGGAATCTCTCCGCTCCTCCCATCTGCCCCATAGAAAAGCTTTCTTGAGTAAAGCTGCAGCTACTTTTGAAAAGAGACCCACGTAAAGGTATAAATGCTGCACACCCCAAATATTATACAAGAAAAAAATGGAAAATCCCCCAGCTGCAGCTACTTTTGCCTGGCAACTTAGCAAAAGTAGCTGCAATGTCGCTCCAGAATGCCTTTCTATGGGCAGGGCGAGAGGAGCGGAGTGATTCAGCACCAGTGCACTGTGAGGTCACCCTCCTCCTGCATAAGTTCTGCCCACACAGCATCTCTTGCGTGCCTTTTCTGATAGAAAATTAGGCATCCCAGCCGCAGCACAAATTTACAAAGGACTATACAGTAGGTGTGACAGCTGCTGCTATTCTGCAGAAACTGGATTCCATCCACAACACACATTGCTTTTTCTCTACGTCCAAGCAGCACTTCTCTTGCCCCAATATAAGTGTGGAAAACTGGATATGCATTTTTCAATAAATGTTACTATGGTTTTACTGATTCCTGCACTTTAGCGATCTTTATGTTTTCTACGTGTTGATAATAAAGTTGGCAGTGCCTCAACTCAAGACAGGGCCTCTGTGAACAGAGGGGATTCCCATCCAGGGAAATCAATTAGTAATCTAATCCAGCGTTTCTCAACCTTTTTTCAAGTCAAGGCACTCTTTAACCACTTTAAGACCGGAAGGATTTTCCCCCTTAATGACCAGGCCCTATTTTGCGATTCGGCACTGCGTTACTTTAACGGACTATTGCGCAGGCGTGCAACGCTGTACCCAAATAAAATTGATGTCCTTTTTTTCCCACAAATAGAGCTTTCTTTTGATCACCTGTGCGATTTTTATTTTTTGCGCTATAAACAAAAAAACAGCGACAATTTAAAAAAAAATATATATTTTTCACATTTTGCTATAAGACATTCTCAAAATAAAAATTTAAAAATCAAAATTTTTTAACATTTTAGGCCAATTTGTTTTCTGCTACATATTTTTGGTAAAAAAATCGCAATAAGCTTATTTTGATTGGTTTGCGCAAAAGTTATTGCGTCTACTAACTACGGGATTTATGTAATTTTCATTGTTTGTTTTTTTTTTTACTAGTAATGGCGGCAATCTGCGATTTTTAGCGGGACTGCGACATTGCGGCGGACAGATCGGACCCCTAACTGACATTTTTGACACGTTTGGGGGGACCAGTGACATTACTACAGTAATTAGTGCTAAAAATATGCACTGTTTCTGTAATAATGCCATTGGCAGGCAAGGGGTTAACAGTATAAGTGAACAAGGAGTTAAATGTGACCCTAGGGGAGTGATTCTAACTGTATGGGGGTTGGGCTTCTGAGATGACCATTGAGACATGTCATCCTATATAGAAGGATCACAAGCTCTGTGATCATCCCAGGGAGAAGGACACAACAGCCGACCATTTCTCTCTCTCTGCGGGGAACGTTCGAGAGTGTCAGGCGCCAATCGGAGCCACCTGACATGCGCATCGGCTTCCCCGCTGACGAGCGGGGGTGGGAGAGCGCCGCCGGAGGCTGCGTCGGTTCACACAGGAGGACTGCCCTGCTGCAGAAAATCTGCGGCGGGCAGTCCGAAAGTGGTTAAAATGATGGATAGTCTTGAGGCACCCCATTCTAAAATGTAAAAAAAACTATTCTAATAGTTTTACATACTGCAGCAACATCCAAACCTAGGACACCCAACGTTAGAAGTGATTTTTTTCTTCCACAGCAAATACACACTGGTACTGACTATTATTCCAATGTTTCTCTTCTCCCTCAATTTCTCTCCATCAGTCAGCTAATGAGACCCCAGTTCTGAGAGAGAGAGAGAGGCAGAGAAGGGTCAACCAAGGATGCTGCGGAGGCAACAGACATCCTCCTTATCAACTGA
Organism: Pelophylax lessonae; assembly: GCF_965119305.1. NCBI lineage: Eukaryota > Metazoa > Chordata > Amphibia > Anura > Ranidae > Pelophylax > Pelophylax lessonae. Next base: position 547,346,364 of record NC_138771.1, on the reverse strand, counting down.
TGACATCATTGGTTGTTAGGATGCCAGTGTCTAGAAAGTCATAATGGTGCATAATGAAAACCTGTGGCTTTATGTAACTAAAAAGCAGGCTTCATCCATCTGCTGGTTTGTATACATTTTTTAAATAATTGTTAGGCATCTTGCCAATGCAACCCTGAAGAAGTCCCCAGGCACCCCAGGGTTGAAAAAGGCTGATCCAATCAAAGTAATTGAGAGGGACTACTGAAACCAGCATATGACATTAACCATATGTTTATAAATATATACACCAGTATGGGAATAATGAAAGTTTTATATACCAAAAGGTTAACAAAGGGCCCAACAGGAGTCCTGGTGGAATAGTGCACATATATCAGAGTATATATATATATATATATATATATATATATATATATAGTTAATATTACAGATACCTACAGATGAATGTTGCAGCAAAGTCAAGTTGCAGGGGCCCCTGAGGATGATCACAGTGTAGCATACATCTTTATGCCAAAAACCTGAAGACAGAATCACTGATGATGGAGAGATCCTCTTACTGTCATCAAGCCAGTTTAGAACATACAGTATCTAACAAAAGTGAGTACACCCCTCACATTTTTGTGAGTATTTTATTATATCTTTTCGTGTGACAACACTGAAGAAATGACACTTTGCTACAATGTAAAGTAGTGAGTGCTTGCATGTGGTATATTGCAAGTATAAGTAAGTGTAGGACCATCCCAGGTATGTGCTAGAGAGCGCATTGGGTTTCTCTGCTTAACAGGGGAACTGTCAGGCAAAGTTAATTACTCTGCCTAACAGGGAGCATTGAGACTTTGATAGGGTCTGCTATGTGTGATCAGATGCTGCTCATGCTGTTTGCCTGTTTCACACTGGTATAATAGGAAGGGGCATATTGGACAGTGGAAGGAAACCTGACAAATGGAAGCATGGGTGTAGATACAGCCTTGGCCATTGGCAGAGGGAGGTGCCTGAAGGCATGCTTGGTGATTGAGAGTACATGTGCACGGGGTCTTCTTCGGCTGGAAAGGGAGGTCCCGGAGGAAGGGGTTGCTGCCCCTCCTCTGCACAGGCTGCCATGCGGTCTCAGGTAGTCGATCTGAGGGCCAGAGTCACAGAAGCTGCAACCCAGATGTCCTGCAGAGCTGACTGAGAAGGGAATACAGCTAGAAGGATCTGTTCCTGGCTACTGTGAGTACAGACCTAGGTCTAGGGGCCTGTTCGATAAGGGCCATTCCTTCAAGCTAGTAAAGTCAGTGGACGGGTGCTAGCTAAAGACGATACTGTTTAGTGTCCTCAATTCTCAGTGTTCATTGAGTCTGCTGCCAGAGAAAGCAAAGGACTTATTCTTCCGTACAAATGCTGTAGGGTTCAGCAGAGGTTCAATCAAGTGAGAGTTGTTCTCCTCTGTGCATAGTTAAAGTTGAAGTATCCCACTAACCCCTTCTCCTATCTAAGTTATACTAATAAATACATAAAAAAACAAATCCCCTAGACTGGTCATTGGATAATGAGTGGATGAGTGTGCACCTGGCTGTGCAAAAATACCCAAGCAACTGGCTGCAGGATAATCAGAGGGCGATCCACGGAAGTTTATACTCAGTGACCCCCACGGGGCAGTGCTACATAAGATAAAAACGAGGTGGCGGATACACTTCTGTCACCAGTCTTTCAACATATACATACTGTATATACACCCAGAAGCAATGGGAAAACTATTAAACATAGGAACACTTGCCAAACAATCCTTGCTTCTGGTCTGGATTAGCAGCCATATCTAGCAGTGGAGGGACTTAATCTTTCTGTGCTGAAGGTCTCTGCCTCACACCCTCCATCTGTGCTCTTCCAACAGATGGCCAGGGGGCAGTAAAAACAGGCGACTCAATTGTGGTTTAACCATGGCCACTCACCCAAATAGCATTGCAGCCTGATAAGTCTGTACACATGCCGCAGCCGCGATACTTAGCAGCCACAACAATTTTAACTCAGGCTGCAGAATTTGATAGATGACACTGCCTGTCAAGCTCACCCATTCAGATCATAAGGGCGCACCACAACCAGGAGCCAAACGATTGGCTTACAGCTGCAGCGCAGTCCTGCAATGTGAAACAGCAAAAAAAAACAAACAGTCATTAGGTGGTCCCAATAGCACCCCCTGAATGCTTTTCAGCCTCTGCTATACTAACCTTTGAAAAGCGACCCATTGCAGATCACTTTTCAGTGGATAGTAGCTTACCGCCTGTCTAAAAGAACTCCATCTCTGCTGTGAGAGCTTGCTGCCGTGTGGAAAGTTTGACTGCTGACAGACCACTGAAAAGGTATCAGAGCTGCCTCTTTGTTTTGGGGACCCTATTAGGGTGCACCCTGTAAGTCAGGAATGGATTTAAGTTTATTTAGTGATTCAGACAAGCAGATGTTTTGTTTTATGCTGTGGATTTACTGTCCTGCATTGACGCTATCCTTGTTTATTGCCTGACTGAATAAAAGCGCAGGAAAAACCTGCTTAGACTGTAGCTGGGTGTCCTTGTCTCCTCTTGTCTCCACTCCTCCTTGTTTACCACTGTCAATACCAGCCGAGCCTAAAGTTTATATATATATTTCAGATTTTATATATTGTGACAGTGCGAGGCCCCCAAATCCAAATGTGTAAAAGTAGGAAAAAGGGACACAGGGTTTACAGTGCACGACTCTAGGTTCCTCTAGGCTTTGGTATTCCCGGATTCTGTTCTGGAGTTTCTAGATTTTAAAGAGTTTCTGGTGGGAAGAAGTCTCCAACCCAGTGCCCAGGTCTTGCAAGAGACTGGCAGGCTGTGAGTGCTGGTGACCAGTAACCACATCCCTGATAAATAAAGGACCTCCTGTTAGGGAGACAGGTGTACTCCACACAAGAGAGAGATTCCTTGTCCAGGGGTGAGAGAGTCACAGCAGCTAAGCGAGTCTGGGAGGCTAAGAGAGCCGGGACAATTAGGAAACTTCAGGGAACTGAGGGAATCTGGAGGTCTCGGAGGAGTGAGAGAGCCCAGGGTTCTAGGAGATCCCCTACTAAGAGGCCAGGGAGTGGGCCCATGCAGCAAGGTGCTGCAACTAAAAGGCTGAGAGAGCCAGGAGACCTGGGTGAGATGGTCTAAGGGACCAGCAAATTGCCAAATTGAGGCCTAAGCAGTGGCACTTTTAAAGAGGAGGCAAGGTGGCTTGATATCTTTCCATTACTTGTTTTTCATGATGAAAATCTCCTGTGTGGGCAAATGTTTTGTTTGAACTTTTACTTTTGTTCATGCAAACCCTGAAACACAGTTCGGACTGGCATGGACTCACTACATGTGATATTAGCACTAAGCTGATTAACGCAAACATCACAATATATATATATATATATATATATATATATATAATGTAAAACAAATGTAACTATAAACCATTATTGTTTTCTTTTAAATGTTAGATTAAGTGTGAAGCCAAATATTTAACACTAAGGGCCTAATTATGGTGTTAGGTGGGTGTTAGGGTGAAAGTTGGGTTTGAGGAGTTAATTCCCAAAGGATAGCTTTCTGGCTAAATGGGGAGATTAGAGAGGAGTTTAGGAGTTAAGGGCTTATTTTAGAAGTAGGTTAAGGTTTAAAGTTAGGCAGCTTGTATGCAGCCATAGCACAGGGTGTTGCTGTGTCTAGAGGCAGCAAACCATTTGCACCTCATTGCCCGTGTGAATTTAGCCTTAGAGTTAAAGTGAGGGTAAGAGTTAAAGCATTTGTAAAGGTTGTTTTTTTTTTTTTATCTGCGAGCAAGCTAACGGGGGTAGGGCGCGTTTTATTTATTTTTTTCCTTCTTTATTTTATCTTTTATTTATTTTTTTTTTACACTGTCCTTTTAAAAAAATTTCTTTGATCACTTTTATTCCTATTGTAATAGAAATAGGCATGACAGGACCTCTTTAATGTGAGATCTGGGGCTCAAAAAGACCTCAGATCCCACATCTACACTAAAAAAGAAGCTGTTGCTAAGAAGTGACGTATGACGTCGCTCCGTTCCTCCAAGGCCATAGAGTCAAATGAGGGCCATCTTGCCCTCACTTGACTTCCTGCCTGAGAGGAGAGCGGACCAGATAATTTTCCCCGCTACCGACAGCTCCGGAAAGCTGGGAAAACAACTGGGAAGCGACGGGAGGGGGGAGGGCACCTCTCCCGCCACCTATAAAGGTGATCCCGTGGCGAATCTGCTGGGACCCCCCTTATGTTAAAGCGGACCGCCCGCTGTTTAAAAAAAATACCGGGGCTATGGCAGCTATCTGTAAATACACAGTGGGCGGTCCGTAAGTGGTTAAGTAATCAACATGTCTATACTTGTGGCTGTGAACCTCTTCTTCTCGGGTTCCCCACCAGTGCTCCTCCTCTCTGTCCAGTGCCCCCATGGGGACACTCATGCGTGCATGCATGCGTCCATTGACACAGACAGTGGGACTCGCCCCTGCAACCCTACCCCCTCCTGCTTCCTCTTCATTGGCTTTGATTGACAGCACTGGGAGCCAATGGCTCCAGGTGCCCAAGCAAAGCCAGTGAGACTCGGAAGTGAGGAGGGAAAAGAGCTGCAGACATGCACAGCACTGGATCAAATGAGGACTCAAGTATTGGGAGGGGTGGGGTGAAGGGGAATGCTAATGCCTAAACATTTTTTACCTTAATGCAAGGAATGGAATAAGGTAAAAAATGTTTAGGCTTTAGAACCACTTTAAGGACCTAGAGTTGACTGCTTTAGGGTTTGGGTTGTGGGAAAGTTTATATATTAGGGCATGAATTAAAGAAAGGAACCAAAGGTGTATCTCTAGCCATAACAGACTATGAACTGCTATGGGTCCTAAGGCGGCCTGGGTGCACAATGACATGCAGGCAGCAATAGCATTGGGCAAATACATTTGGTCTAAATTATTATATACGTAATCTGAAAACCTCTATACTATTGATATAAAAGCAACTAGTGTTCTGCACCACTTGTGGAATTTCCTTTGAGATGGAGATTTGTTGTAGGACTACATTACACATAGTTATGACCATGTGAAGGGACACTTTACAAGTAACAAATACTCAGAGCAGCAATGTTCACTTATTCTTGCATGCAACATGCTAAAAATTACTGATTCAGGCTCCCAGGGCTGAAAACAAATTTATTGCCAAAAGAAGCTACGGAATATAAATGACAAAACTTTGCTGGGGCCTTTTCAGGGGAATCTCAGGTTTTCTAAGGAAGCTGAACAATTGTGGAACCTACCAATTTTGTGGAAATAGAACAGATAAATGGTAACCCAAATAATAAAACTGAAAAGAACATAATTGGGAATAGCTCATTAACCACTTCCATACAGAGCAGTTACACCCCCTTCCTGCCCAGACCAATTTTCAGCTTTCAGCACTCTCACACTTGTAATGATAATTACTCATGCAACGCTGTACCCAATCAAATTTGTTATCATTTTGTTAACACAATTAGAGCTTTCTTTTGGTAGTATTTAATCACCACTGGGTTTTTTGCGATATAAGTGAAAAAAGAGCGAAATTTTTTTAGTTTTTATTATAAAATTTTGCAAATAAGTAATTTTTTTTCATAAATTTATACTACTACATATCTTTGGTCAAAATAACCCAAATTAGTGGTTATTATTTAGTCTGTGTTTAAGTTATAGAGTCTACAAAGCTATGGTGCCAATCATTGAAAATTGATCACACCTAATCCCACCTGATGTACCGACGGCCTATCTCATTTCTTGAGGCTCTGAAATGTCAAGACAGTACAAATATCCCCCAAATTACCCCTTTTTGGAAAGTAGACAGTCCAGGGTATTTAGTAAGAGGCATGGTGAGTTTTTTGAAGTTGTAATTTTTTCCCCACAAATCTTGGGAAAATTAAGAAATGTTTTTTTTTTTTTTTACACAAAATTGTCAAAATACCAAATTTTGTCTCACACACAGTATATGCATACTTGCAATTACACCCCAAAATACATTCTGCTACTCCTCCTGAGTATGGCAATACCACATGTGTGAGACTTTGTCTGTCAGAGTGACACCCTCCATCCCCGATCGCCGCTCTGCGCGCCCCTGGGGGCATGCGCGAGCGGCGTGCACGAGGGAAGTGCATGTGGTCACATGGTAAAGAGGCATTTTTTTATGGCTCTTTACACCGATCGGGGATGGGCTGTGTCCCGACGGACACGCCGCATCCCCGAACCCTGCGCTGCGCGCCCCCGGGGGCGGTGGGGGGGGGGGGCAGGAGAGCAGCGGATCTGGGCGGAAGTTATATGACGTTCGCCCGGATCAACAAAGTGTTCCTGCCGGCATCATTTTACAATGGCCCAGTAAGGAACCGGTTAAAAAGCAACATAACTACAACTACTCAATGGTTCATTGCCACAGGAGTCATAACTACGGTTTATGGGGCCACAAATTTTGATGTGTGCCCTCGGCAACCTCTTATCTTTTGAACCCTCCAGTCCCACCCCCTGGACTCATAGCAAATACCAGGGCTGCTATGGCTATTGTTATTAAAAAAAATAAAATAAAATAAATACAAGTACAGAGCGCAAAGAGGTTCCAAATGGATATGTAGATAACCACAGTAAGAGCAAGTCCAACTACTCACCTGACCAGCAATGAGACATGAGCACAAAACAACAAATAAAGGAGCGCTCCCAGCCCTGGGGAAGTCAATAGAGCTACAAGCTCAGGAATAGATAAAATCAAAATTCACTTGTAAAGCTTTTTACAATACAGTGAATTATGATTTTATCTATTCCTGGGCTTGTGGCTCTATTGACAGGGATGGGAGTGCTCCTTTATTTGTTGTTTTATAGGTGTTTTGCCACAACATTAAGGGCCAGTTCACACCATAGAAACGCAGTCCGCATGTGTTCTGTGCATTTTTGATGCTTTGCAGTGCATTTTTCCCCTATTTTCACCCTAAATGGAGACATGTGCATTCCCGTGCGATTTTGGTGCATTCCACTGCGCTTTTGATGCATTTTACCGTGTTCCAGTACAGTTCAGTGCAGAAAAGATGCAGCATGTTCTACTTTTTTTTTTTTTTTTTTTCTGGAACGCAGTGGAACTGACTGTACTGGTGCCAGCTATATATTTGAAAACCATATAACCTACTATCCATGCGTTTCTGATACAGAAAAAAAAACGCACTGCGTGTAGTGTGAACTGGCCCTAAGAGTAAAGTGCAAAATGCAGTAACCTTAGAAGGCAGCTAGCAATTACTTTTTATCACTCTTGGATTTCTAAACTGATTAAAGATAAACCTCTTTGGTTGCTATTGGTTTCTGCAAAATCTAGTTTCAATGCATTAAATTATGCTTTTTTTATATTATTTAGGTACATCACAAAGAAACGCAAGCACTGGCTGCAGTGAAAATACTTGAAATTTCCTCCGAAGAAGCTCTAGAAGATCATATATCTGAAATTAATATTCTGGGACAGTGTCAACACCCAAATGTTCTCAAACTCATAGAGGCAGATTTCTGGGGTCGACAGCTGTGGGTAAGATGGTAATACGCTAATATGGAAGATGAGCAGAAATGTATCACTGTGCAGACAGAGGGCAACATTTTTAAAACAGGAGAAGATGCACATAGGCCTGGAAGGAAAACGTGTACAACTGACACAAGTGGTTTTGAGGAGAAAAATATATATAGGACTAGCTAGAGGGTAAAACAAGAGAAAATAAATTCAGAACTGGGGCAGAAGGCGTAGAGGAAGAAATGACAGCAGAGAGACACCAAGGTGGCATAAGAAGAGTTGGACAAGGTATCTGCAGGACTGCTTTAAAGGGTTTTAAGAAAGAATGTAGATAAAGGGGAAGGCATCAGTGGATAAAGAGAAACAAAATATAAAGCAATGCTTGTCAAAGGACATAAAAGAAAAATATTCATACATAGCTGTCAGACATATCAAACTCGTGTTTTCTGAGCCGCATACAGGCTTGCCACTCCTTCCTTGGGGTCCTAAGTCAGTTTGGGAATTTAGAATGAGTGAGATGCCAACTGATTAGCCAAATGTGTCAAATGATGTTTCATGGACCTTTCCCAGGTTTAAATATTGTAAGTAACAGTACCTACTTTCATGTTAATAGACAAAGTGATGTCATATTTGAGTTTGATGTGCCTGATATAGGGGGGGGGGGGGGGGGATTGTGAACAAAAGATTAATGATGACAGAGAGTAATAAGGGAAAAAGGTAATACATGATTGACATGAGATATAGAATTATATAGAGGGCTGTGTTTAAACATCAAGGTTTTATTGGCACATCTAAATGATTAGATCCTTTTGTAAAAGCTCCAACCCCTGTGTCATGTAATTATTTTAGTAAAATCTAATACTGGAATGTGGTAATGGAGGCAGCAGGCTGTCTACTTTATATGGTAAACTGTAAGGACCAACAAGCAGGTGAAAAGAGAAAACGTTTAATGTTTCCTGAACTTTAAAGAGTCTTGTGACTCCTTACAACATTATTTGCACTCTCTTATCTGCAAAGGTAATTTGCTGAATTTAGCCACAAATGTTTAGATGGATAGAAGATTGAACCAAAATAAAGAAAATAGTTATTTCAGTGTAGCACTGCCCCCCCGCAGGAACTGCTGGATATTGTCTTTATGGGCTCCCCTGGTTACCAGCACGTATTTATTTGAACAAGTCTCTGAATCCCTCCTTGTTCCCAAAGGGTCTTCACATTAATAGACAGTCTAGGGGTGTTGTTTGTTTTGTTGTTTATTGATAATTTGGGATAGGAGAAGGGAATAGTGGGATACTCCAATTGAACTATTCACATTGTTTGAGGACTTCTATCTTCAGAGTTCTGCTGAAAATATGGAACAGCCATGCTGTTAATCCACACTGCCATTAGGGTGGATGGGGTTAAGTCTCTTGTTCTCTTTGCTCTCTAACAAGATGACATGATGGATGATAAGCTATCCTCAGGACACTCTCACTAGCATCCTCTTCCTGCTGACACCCGTCCACTGACTATCCTAGGAGCATGGGGAGGCCCCCCTCAGGTCAGGCCCCTTGACACGAGTTTCTGTACTCACTGTACTGCAGAGACATATCCTCCAGTGTCTACCCTCTCAGTCAGCTTCCCTGGACCTCCGGGTTCAGCTCCTCACTGCTACTCTTCCTTCCCTCAGGACGACCCCCCTGAGGTCGCATGGCACCTCTACAGAGGAGGAGGCAGCCGCCCCCTCCCTCCAGGACTCCGCTCCCCAATGAAAGACCTTGAGCAAATGTGCTCCTGGCTTTTATACAGTATCCCAACATGCTCCGAGGCGACTTACCCTCTGCCAATCGTCAGGACTGTATCAAAAGCCCATGCACCATATGTCAGGTTTCCTCCCATTGTCCAACATGCCTCCCTATTGGACCAGTGTGAAACACTCTGCAGACAGAATGAGTTGCACTCTGAGCACAATGAGCAGACCTCACTAACAGATCCTGCTCTCTGGTAGGCAGAGAACAATGTAGATTTACCTGCAGGTCTTCTGGTAAGCAGATAGAGCACAAACTATACTTTCTCACTAGCACCTACCTAGGAGGGTGCTTCATCAGTTTGTACATTTTGAGGCTTTGTGATGTCCACAATACCTCTCTGCTCTGGCCCACAAGTGTCTTGTGGTAAACAAAGTGCTAACTTTGAGGGAGAAAACTATTATAGAACAAGAACAATGGGGAAAAGAACAAACAGGATTGACAGCAGAGGGAGAAAGTATATATACAACTGAAAGAAAGTATATATACAACTGGAAGAAAAGGGTATAGATGAGGAAAATACACAAAGGACAAAGTGCTAAAAGGCATTCTGGAAAAAGAATAATCTCACACAGGGCTGAAAGTTGAGGGAACAGAACAAAATAAAATTTTAATAAACAATCAATATAATGGGCATAGAGAGCAGAATGATAGCAGCATAGAGATCGGGAGTTATAATTTTGGTAAGGTTCAGATACCTGAGCAGATATCTACATGACTACAGCCAGTGTTTCTAAAAAATACGGGGGTAGTGTAAAGAAAGGTACATGTCAAAACTGTAAGCGATAAGCAGGGAACAAAATTGTCAGCAGCATCAGTGCTGTATCTTGGCCTAGGCCAACAAGGCCCGGGCCTAGGGTGGCACTTTGCAGGGGGGCAGCAAAAAAGATGCATCCCACACAAAAAAAAAAAAAATAGCCTCCTCCCTGCTCCCACGCGAAAAGGGTCCCCACTGGCTTGCGCTACACTTTTAGTATAAGGCCAGACTTATGGGGCAAATTGGGACAGAGGGCAGGGTCCAAGAGGCAAATAAGTCTGGCACCCACATAAAGCACTCACACTGCTACCTGCCAGTATGATAATACCGGCGGGTGAGGACATGTGGACAGACTGCAGGCCGCCAACCACAATTAATACAACTGGCCCGACGGCCCCCAATGCTAATAAGTGTGGCACTGCAGCCTAATGCTCCACCTACCCTCCTCTGTCCCCAGGTATGGCAGGCATCATGCCAATAATATAATTTCATTTCATTAAACATCCTTGTCCTTGAGCGAGCATATTGAATTGCATCATATACAATTAAGACTTTAAATTGTATATGATGGCAATAATATTTTGGACCTGCTTACCTCATATGTCCTATCGCAATATGTCACTGGGTTAGTAGGATTACTCCTATCTTATAATATATTTGGACTTGTGTTTGCTGCCACTGATTATTTCACTTTTTTGTATAATGACTCTCTGGACCTCCTAGTCATTATACTAATAAGTGAAATATTCCTATAATTACAATCAGTGGCAGCAAACACAAGTCCAAATATCTTAGGCTGCACTAATGGGCAGTGATAGGCTGCATTAGTGGCCACTGATGGGGCTGTACTGATGAGGCTACACTGATATGCCGCACTGATGAGGCTGCACTGATGGGCAGTTATGAGGCAGCACTGATAAGGCTGTACTGATTGGCACTGATGAGGCTGAGCTTATGGGAAATGATGAGGCTACGCTGATGGGCACTGATACACTGTGGCTGTGGTCTGTGGTTTACAGATGACAGAACGGGTCAGAAACAGGAAGGGGTGTGGCATTTACAGGAAGGGGTGGGTCATATTTAAATTAAGGGGTGCACAAGTTTAGTCAGGCCTAGGGCAGCACAAAACTTTAATACACCACTGAGCAGCATGTAGGAGCGGCCTAACCAGTATACCTGGGTATTGAGTAAACACGCATAGATACCTAAATAGGGTTTATTATACCATAGCAATTGAATGTTCACAGAAATAAGGCAATTTACAGCAATTGCACTATATTTGTTGCGGGTCATCCACAGGCAGATGTTTATCCCCATGGTACTTTCCAATAGTAATATCACAACAATAGCACTGCATATGTTGCAGGTCATAAACTTCTTCAGACAGAAGAGGGCACTGTTTATTCACAAGGCACTTTCCAATAGTAATGTGTCAAGGACTTACAGACCACAGGATGCCAGTGGAGCACTTCCCTTAGAGGGGGTTATGAATTTGCGTGGAGGGGGTTATGAATTTGCATGGAGGGATTTATGTATTTGCTTGGAGGGGGTTATGATTTTGCTTGGAGGGGATTTATGATTTTGCTTGGAGGGGGTTATGATTTTTCTTGGAGGGGATTTATGATTTTGCTTGGAGGGGATTTATGATTTTGCTTGGAGGGGGTTATGATTTTGCTTGGAGGGAGTTATGATTTTGCTTGGAGGGAGTTATGATTTTTCTTGGTCTCACTGCTATCCCCAAATGTCCTTGCAGACATCTTGCTGCAAATAGAAGTTCCAGTAATCTGCCAAAGGAGACAATCTGTAATGGAAAGCCTATTTTTCCCTCCCCATCAGCTACTGCTGTATAATTCCACTCCTACTCTCTCTCCAACCAGCAGAGGGCCTGTCCCAGTCTTACTCTTTCACTGCAGGCACCCTGAATGACAGCATCTCTAATTTATAGAATTCTGTGTGAAGATGGCCACCCAAATCTCACAGGATTTTGATATCCAATAAGATATGCTGTCCTCCCCAATGTGGCTGCCTGGAACCTATCATAAGGGACAATTAGCCCTCAATAGTCTCCTGCTAGAAATGGCACAATGCCACCTTCAGGTTGGAGAATATTTTGCAGCCTACAAGCAGATAAAGAACTGGTAGAATTTTGCACATACCAGTAAAGAAAAACTACAGTGAGTAGAAACATGTAAGACTGACAGTTGTGATTTCTGTTTTTCCCAGATCATGGTGGAGTTCTGTGCTGGAGGAGCACTTGATGCCGTCATGATAGGTCAGTATGCAAGCAGTATTTGCTGCATTTGATTGTAGTATTGTGGGAAGAAGTTAAATGACTATACCCATCTCTGTGTTCATCTCTATTCGATTCCCTCAAATATGCAGAGCTGGGCCATGGGCTGTCAGAGAACCAGATTCGTGTAGTCTGTCTACAGACCCTGCAGGGACTCCAATATCTGCATTCCCATAAAATCATCCATAGGGACCTTAAAGCTGGAAATATCCTCCTTACACAACATGGAGACATCCGATTGGGTGAGTATATTGTATATTATTGACTGTTCAATTACATAATTACTGATTACATGTTTAAATACATCACAACTGATTTATGACTAGGTTTTACCTTCATGTACCACAAGCAGGTTGTTTTACACCTAAATGTAAATGCTTTAAACCTACAGTAAATGTGCACAGAAACACCAATGTGAATAAAAATATTGATCAGTCAATGTTATAGATATCTTAAAAGGCAGATGTAACTGCCGCAGAACATATGGAAAATCCTGATCCTGTGCGCTAGTAATGTTGATGTGTATTTATACCAAGGCTTTTTTTTTTTTTTTTTAGTTTTGGATAGACTGGGGAAGAATTAGAGCCCCTGTAAAGTTTTGCTTCTGTCTGTGGTACCATTATAGATAATTTACCTTTACTCACTGTCCTGGGGACAACCTTTTCACCAGATAAGAAGTCAATGAAGCCCTCCATTTGCAAAACAGAGAAAGATAAAAATGCTTTTTTTTTTTTTTTTTTTTAATTAACTAGGGGAAAGCTAGAACTTATTTCAGCTTTTTATTGCTGTCAGTTTTCCTGTTCCAGAATTTCTCTCACTTCTTCTCTGGTTACCAAAATAAAAAATAGATTTGAAATCTTTCTAACAGAGCCCTGGATAGTAATAAAGCCTAGCAGGGGTTCTAGCTCATCCCCATTCTGTCTAAACTAATAAAGGTTTTGCTACAGATACAATTTAAGATTTGTGATATGGTTACAGTTAGTAATTTTGGTTCAATGTTGGCTGTGAAAGGGATCGTGTATCAAAAAAAGTTTTGCCTTTAAAACCGTAGCAGTATAAAAGTAAGGATTCCAGCCACAAAGCTCCTTTCTGAGTCTGATAACCTTTATCTGCTCAAGGAAGAGTTCTTGTGCTTTAAAAGTGGAGGAAGGTTGTCTTATGAATGCAGTAGGCAAGATTATCAGGTGGGCCCCTTCCTTTTTTGCTACTGCAAAAAAATGGGCATGGTTTGTTTGTCCTGCACTAAATATTAGGCATGGCTTAAAGGGTGCGGTTGAAAATAGTTTTAGACAATTGTAAAACAGCACATACGAGGGTGCAAACACCTAGTGCTTTACCAAAGGTTTATTATAACAAAGAAAACAGCCAAACGCATATTCACATTTACCAAAGTGTTGGCAAGCTGACGCGTTTCGGGGGGACGCACTCTCTTCTTTAGAGCTATTCTTAGCTCTGAAAAAGAGGGTGCGTCCCCCGAAACTTGTCAGCTTGCCAACACTTTTGTGCATCAGGTTAGGCCACATGTTATCTCTACTGGATTGTGATTTGGTGTAATACAATGCATGTATATAGCTCATCTTTGTGAGTATGCATTTAATTATTTTGTTATTTATTATGATAAATCGATAAATCTTAGTTAATGTACTAGGCATTAGTACCCTCCTGGGTGCTTTTTTACAGTTATCTGTCAGATTCCCCCATATGAAGAGGACTGCACCAGCGAAGCATGCCAGAAGGAGTTCTGCATAGGACTATAGCATTGGGACTTTATGGCAGTACTCTAAGTGCTGGAGGTGTTTTGTATGTTAGAGTTTTAGGCAAATTGCATGGCATTGTATAGTACAGACTAGGGAATGTACATACAGAATGAAACAATGTCGAATAGGGTATGTACAGCGCTCTATATAGAATTTAGCAGACAATGGGATAAAATAAGCTCCATATTATCGGTGTCAGTAGAACAAAATAAGCCCCATATAAATAGTGTCAGTACAATAAAATAAAACTTAAAAAATTATTATTCAATGAACACTATACCAGAGGCCAGAACCCCTCCAGGCTGGCTGCAGGGGTGGTGGGTAGGGACTGTGACACTATAGTGGCTGCATGGGGTGGGGAGATCTATGGCACTATGATTATGCCACAGACACATTCTCCTATGCAACCACTAAAGCACTTAAGGCCCCTTTTTCACGATCATTCTGATCAGGTTTGCCCAACAGTTTTTCAGGCGGATCTGATCGGATGGTCTATTCACCCCTATGAAGCGGCAGGTATAAATGGACTTGTGCACGTTTACACATACCTACCTTCGATCTGATCTGGTCCACTAAAAACAAACAGAGAAGGATTTGTCCTCCTCCATCTAGGCAGATTGGATTGGAGGGCAGTCGGATGTAAATGGACAGTGGAGTCTGTTTGTACCCAGCCGCCCCTTAGAGCAGAGCAGGCTCTGTCTGTGTCTGCATGAACTGAGCAGACTCAGATGTGCCATTTGCCCACTCTGCTCAGATCGGCGAGGCATCAGTGGACAGATCCCCTCCTGTTTAAAATAGAGTCCACCCTGTGTGAAAGTGGTCTTAGACTCCCCATCCATTGCCATGCAGACAGTGAGCCAAACTCCGCATTCCTCCTCCCTTAACTACTTCTGAACCATAAGGTTTTACCCCTATAATGACCAGGCCATTTTTTACAATTTGGCACTGCGTGAATTAAACTGGTAATTGCATGGTTATGCAATGCTGTACCCAAACAAAATTTATGTCTTTAGTTTCCCACAAATATAGCTTTCTTTTGGTGGTATTTGATCACCTCTGCGGTTTTTATTTTTTGCGATATAAACAAAAAAAGACCGAAAATTTTGAGAAAGAAATGACATTTTCTACTTTTTTTAAAAAAAATATATATATCCAATAAACTCCATTTTTGTCATACATTTAGCCCAAAATGTATTTAGCTACATATCTTCGATAAAAAAAAAAAAAAATCTCAATAAAATGGCAGGGCAGTACAAAACCCCCAGAAGTTACCCCTTTTTGGGACACCCCAAGGAATTTCCTGAGAGGCATATTTAGCCCATTGAATATTTTTTTTTTTTGTCACAGGTGTTTGAAAAATGACAAAAAAAAAAAATTTTTTTACACAAAGTTGTCTTTGAAATGATATATCGCTCGTTTGGGTTCCTGGAGAACTGGGCTGACTTCTCAGTCGGCTACTGGCTCTTTAGTAAGGATGGGCTGCACCTTAATGGGGACGGTACAGCTCTTTTGGGGAGAAAGATGGCCACCAAGTTGGAGGGGCTTTTAAACTAGGAGACGGGGGGGGGGGGAGGACTCAGAAGTAGAGTCAGTCAGGAAGGAGCAAAGGACAGAAGATAATATTAGAGTCAGCAGCGAAAGTAGGGACATAACGTCAATTGGTAGGTCTGTGCGGGAAAACCTCAGACCAAACAGGAATAAACATAACCACCAATCACGTTTAACTTCCGTAAAACTAAGAGGGGTATATGCTAATGCCAGGAGCCTAGCTAATAAAATGGATGAGTTGGAAATGTTAGTACATGAGGAGGACATAGACCTTGTGGGAATAACAGAGACTTGGTTCGACCCTCACATGACTGGCTGGCAAATATCCAAGGGTATTCGGTGTACCGGAAGGACAGGGTAGGAAAAAGAGGGGGAGGGGTATGTCTCTACGTCAAGAACAATGTAAGGGTGATAGAGAGGAGTGACATTATGGAAGGGATGAGTATGGAGTTAGAATCCGTGTGGGTAGAACTCCATAGGGAAGGAGAAAAGGGAAAAGTAATGTTGGGAGTTTGCTATTGGCCACCTAAACAAGTGGAGGAGGTAGAGCTGGAATTTTTAGCACTATTGGGTAAAGTGGCAAAACTAGGATCAGTCATCACATTGGGGGACTTCAATTATCCCGACATTGACTGGGTAGAGGGGACTACACACTCACAAAAGGCCCGTCTATTCACGGAAACCTTACAGGATAATTACATGTCACAGTTGGTGGACTCTCCGACTAGGGAAAACACAGTCCTGGATCTATTGATCACTAATGACCCAGACCTAATCTCGGAGGTAGGAGTCCAGGACTACCTGGGCTCTAGCGATCACAGGATGATCACATTTAGCGTAAATAACAATATAGAAAGGCAAGTGGGGAACATAAGAACCCAAAACTTCAGAAGGGCAAACTTTCCAAAATTGTACTCATTGATGGAAAGGGTAAACTGGGACCAAACCTTGGGATCACTGACCACAGAGGAAAAATGGGAATGCTTTAGGAACATATTAAGCAAATGCATCTTGCAGTGCATTCCTTTGGGAAATAAATTTAGAAGAGACAAAGCCAAACCTGGCTGGCTAAACCATAGCGTTAAAAAACTTATTAGGGGAAAAAAATTGGCCTTCAGGAAATATAAATCAGAGGGCACAGTATCGGCTTTCGAGCAATACAAGGAGGCAAATAAGAAAAGTAAACACGAAATCAAGATGGCTAAAATAAACTTTGAGAGACAAATAGCGGAGGATAGTAAAAAAAACCCAAAGAAATTCTTTAAATATATCAACAGCAAAAAAAACTAGGGCAGAGCATATTGCACACATAATTAACGATGGGAGGATGGTTACAGAGGACACTGAAAAAGCAACCGTGCTGAATGCTTTTTTCTCGTCAGTATTTACACAGGAAACGGAGGGGTACACTGACCATGACTGTATGGTTAGTAGTAATACACAGGACTTGCCACTATGGCTTACAGAGGGTGAAATCAGGGAAAGGCTGGATAAACTTAACACAAAGAAATCACCAGGCCCGGATGGCGTACATCCGAGAGTACTCAAGGAACTCAGTAAGGTTATATCTAGACCACTGTTCCTGATCTTTGCTGACAGTATTAGGACAGGAGATGTACCAGGGGATTGGAGGAAAGCTAACGTGATTCCGATATTCAAAAAGGGTCAGAGGCATATACCGGGAAATTATAGGCCTGTCAGTTTGACATCAATAGTATGTAAACTTCTGGAGGGGATGATAAGGGACTATATCATAGAGTTTGCTAAAGACAACAGCATCATCAGCAGTAACCAGCACCGGTTTACAAATGGGCGTTCTTGTCAAACCAATCTCTTAACATTCTACGAGGAGGTGAGCTGTGAGCTAGATAGGGGCAGACCAGTGGATGTGGTGTACATAGATTTCGCTAAGGCGTTTGATACAGTTACCCATAAGCGCTTAATTTATAAAATAAGGTCTGCAGGTATCGACAGCAGGGTTTGCTCTTGGATACGGAACTGGCTAAAAGGGCGTGTCCAAAGGGTGGTAATAAACAGCGCATACTCAGACTGGTCTGAGGTAGTAAGCGGGGTCCCCCAAGGCTCAGTCCTGGGACCAACCTTGTTCAATTTATTCATAAACAGCATTGAGGACGGGATCAGTAGTTCGATATCAGTTTTTGCAGATGACACAAAATTGGCCAGGGCAATAACTGCACAGCATGAAGCAGATATCCTACAGGATGACCTGGACAAAATAACGGAGTGGGCAACGACTTGGCAAATGAGGTTTAACGTGGAGAAGTGTAAGGTTTTGCACTTGGGGACTAGAAACATAAAAGCACAATACACGTTAGGAGGGAAACCCTTGGGGGAATCAAAAATGGAGAAAGATCTGGGAGTCTTGGTTGATGCTAGACTAGGCAATAGCACGCAATGTCAAGAGGCAGCTGCCAAAGCCAGCAGAATATTAGCATGCATAAAGAAAGGGATGTATTCCAGAGATAAGACTATAATCCTTCCACTTTATAAAACTCTGGTCCGACCGCATCTGGAGTATTCTGTCCAGTTCTGGTCGCCAGTCCTCAGGAGGGATGTGTTGGAGCTGGAGAGCGTCCAGAGAAGGGCAACTAAACTAATTAGGGGATTGGAGGACCTTAATTATGAAGAGCGTCTGCAATCGCTTGATTTATTCTCCCTGGAGAAGAGACGCCTGAGGGGGGACATGATAGCAATTTTTAAATATCTCAATGGGGATCTCAGCTTAGAAAAAAAGCTGTTCAATCGAAGGGATTGCATGAGGAGTCGAGGGCATACAATGCGATTAGAGGATCTTTACTGTTAGGCTCCATGTACACGGGACGCTGGAAATGGCCGTTTAGGAGCAGTTGGGTGTTTTTTTCAGAAGCCCCTGAACGCAGCTCCATGTTATCTTATCTGTCCATGTACACATGGTCGTTTACAGTCATTTGCAGGCAGTTGCGTTCAGGGACTTTTTTTAGAACGCAATTATTTGCGTTCAAACGTGTGTTTCCCGGCGTTTCAAACGCAGAAACGCGGCCGAACGTGACTAAACGTGACTGAACGCGATGAACCTACGTTCAGCCACGTTATACGTTTTTTTTCTTCCATTCAAAATCAATGGTTCCCTATGGGAGCCTATTGATTTGAATGGAAGTCGCACCGCAAGTCGGATCCGACTTGCGGCGCGACCTGCACTGTGAGAATCTTGAGGGGGAACTCCACACCAAAAATGGGAACAAAAACTGCGTGGGGGTCCCCCCCAGGTTCCAAACCAGGCCCTTCGGGTCCGGTATGGAATTTGAGGGTAGCCCCACGCCGAAAAAATGGCGTGGGGTCCCCCCCAAAATCCATACCAGACCCTTATCCGAGCATGCAGCCCGGCAGGCCAGGAAAGGGTAGGGGACGAGCGAGCGGCCCCACCCCCCTGGACCACACCAGGGCACATGCCCTCAACATGGGGGGGTGTTGGTGCTTTGGGGCAGGGGGAGCTCTGCACCCCCCACCTCAAAGCACCTTGCCCCCATGTTGATGAGGACAAGGGCCTCATCCCCACAACCCTGGCCGGTGGTTGTGGGGGTCTGCGGCAGGGGGCTCATCGGAATCTGGAAGCCCCCTTTAACAAGGGAGCCCCCCAGATCCCGGACCCCCTCCCTATGTGAATGGGTATGGAGTACACTGTACCCCTACTCATTCACCGCATAAAAGGCAGTGTATGGAAATAACGACAGGAGACGTTTTGGAAAGTTTATTAAAAATCTTCATCCAGCTCTTCTTGTCTTCTCCTCTCTTGTCTTCTGCTCTTTTGCTGTCCCCTCTTCTTGTCTTCTCCCCGGGGTCTTCTGCTCTTTTGCTGTCCGCTCTTCTTGTGTTCTCCTCTCCGGGGTCTTCTGCTGTCCTCTCTTCTTTTCTTCTCCTCTCCGGTCTTCTGCTCTTTTGCTGTCGGCTCTTCTTCTTCCTCCGGTCGTCCTCCGACGACGTCGCCGGTGAATATGGCGGTCTCCGGTCTCTGCAGCTTATTATATAGCCATTAGGGGCGTGGCCCCCGATGATGTCATTGGGAGGCCCCGCCCCCTAATGTCACAGATGACCCCACGTTTTTTCGGCGTGGGGCTACCCTCAAATTTCATACCGGACCCGAAGGGCCTGGTTTGGAACCTGGGGGGCCCCCACGCAGTTTTTTTCCCATTTTTGGCGTGGAGTTCCCCCTCAAGATTCTCACAGTGCAGGTCGCGCCTTCCATTCAAATCAATAGGCTCCCATAGGGAACCATTGATTTTGAATGAAGGCAGAAAAACGCTGCTAAAAGCAACGTGGCCAAACGTGCAATAACGCAAATGGAAAAAGCTACTGAAAGCACGTTTAACAGCTGCTTTTTCCCGGTGTCAGAAATAGCTTTGCAGGACGTTTTTTCTAACGTCCCGTGTACATGGAGCCTTAGGGCTACAAGATTGTGGAATTCTCTACCACAAGAGGTGGCTTCTGCGGGTAGTATGGTGGCTTTCAAAAGACTCTTAAGCCCCGTACACACGTACCGATGGTCGGCATACAAATGTTCCTCTTTTCTCCCCGGGATGTCGGTGTCTGTTGAAAAGTGCAAAGACAACACAAGGACAGCACAAGAATTTTGTCTGCAGACTTCAGCTGACTGCAGAAGTGATGTCATGTAATGGTTAACTTTCCCTGTGTTTTTAATTTTCTGAGCATGCCCAGTCTTGCAAATCTGCGGTCTGTCGGCCGAATTCTGTACTGACAGGCGAACAATCGTCCGTTCTGGTGTCCGCAGACAAAAATTTTCATGTTTGCAAGAAAGACTTTTGTCCGCGGATTGTGCGCAGACATCTGTCGGAGGCACCATACTAACACGCGTACAATCGGCAGATCCTTCGTCCACCGACGTTTGTATGCCGACGATCGGTACGTGTGTACGGGCCTTTAGACGTACATCTCAAGGATCAGAACATTCAGGGCTATGTGAGATGATTACAGCCACACACACCTACACAGGTTGAACTGGATGGACTATTGTCTTTATTCAACCTCACCTATTATGTAACTATGTAACACATGCCATGGGTATATATGAAATGACACCCCAAAATACATTCTGCTGCTTCTCTTGTGTACGGGGATACCACATGTGTGAGACTTTTTGGCAGTCTAGCCACGTACACATATAGCCATGGCATGTTTGAGCGATATATCATTAACGTGACAACTTTGTGTAAAAAAAAACATTTTTGTCATTTTCCCAAAACTTGTGGCAAAATATAACATATTCCATGAACTCAACATGCCTCTCAGCAAATAGGTATGAGTATCTTTTGAGGTTTTGTGCTATCTTTACATTTCAGGACCTCTGAAACTGTCATAGGTAGTAAGGAAGTAAAATAAGCAATTTACGCCCTTAGAAAACCTGAAGGCGATGATTGGTTTTCACAGCTAGGCTCCCAAAAAGTCTGACACATGTGGTATCTCTGTACTCAGGAGAAGCAGCAGAATGCATTTTGGGGTGTCATTCCACATATACCTATGGCATGTGTGAGCAATATATCATTTAGTGACAACTTTGTGTAAAAAAAAAAAATAAAATAAAAATAAAATTGTAATTTTTCCCAAAACTTGTGGCAAAATATAAAATATTCCATGGACTCAACATGCCTCTCATCAAATAGCTTGGGGTGTCTACTTTCCAAAAGGGAGTCATTTGGGGGGGTGTTTGAACTGTCCTAGAATTTTTTTGCCCAATATTAGAAGCTTATGCCACACATCACCCACTCTTCTAACCACTTAAAGAGCAAGCCTTTTCTGACACTTTTTGTTTACATGAAAAAATTATTATTTTTTTACTAGAAAATTACTTTGAACTCCAAAACAGTAAATATTTCCTTAAAGCAGAGACCATACAGAATAAAATGGTTGGTGTTGCAATTTTTTTTGTCAGACGGTATTTGCGCAATGATTTTCCAAACGCAATTTCATTTTTTGGGGAAAAAAACAAATTTTTTTTAATTTAATGCACAAATACACTATATATTGCCCAATTGTTTGGTAGCATATAAAAGATGATCTTATGCGGAGTACATAGGTACCAAAAATGACATGCTTTAAAATTGCACACACAGCAACAAACTACATACATTTTTAAAAGCCTTTAAAAGGCAACAAACTACGTACATTTTTAAATGCATTTAAAAGCATTTACAGGTTACCACTTTAGATTTACAGAGGGGGTATACTGCAAGAATTACTGACCTCGATCTGACTTTTGTGGCGATACCTCACATGCATTCTGAAATTGCTGTTTACATATGACACCAGACCGATGCTTGCGTTTGACTTTGCGCGCAAACACGGGGGGGTCTATTAGACTCTAGATCTCTCCTCTGCCCTTAAAGCATCTTACTACACCAAGATTGGTGTAATAAGATGCTTTCCCAATTGCACTGTTTATATCTGGCGAAACCGAAGTCATGAAATGCTCGTAGCTCCAATCAGCTCTATGGTCAGCTGACGGAACCATGGGCTGAAGTCTCAGGTTACCCCCGGTGGGACAGGAGAGCCGGAGAAAACCGTGGAAGGCGGCGGGAGGGGGGGGTTGTCCCCTCCTACTGCTTGTAAAAGCAGTCTAGCGGCTAATTATCTGCTAGTATTGCTTTTACATAAAAGTTGACTGCTGGCTGTAAAAATCAAAAAGTGTGTGGTATGCCCACTATTAGACCTCCCAGGATTCACCCACTTCTAATGATGGGCATACATGCAATGTTCTTTTTTCAGCCCAAAGAACATAGTAGATTCCTCCATTCACATCAATCAATGTGGGTGAAGAAACCAACATCTTTCAAGACCCTGTGTGAAAGTGTGCCCTAGACTGTGCCGTGTGGTACCCTATACTAATACACTACTAGTGTGTGGTAGCGGCGAAAACAGTCCCCGATGCATAGACCAGGTTGGCCAGGACAGGAGGGACAAAAAAAGCGTCACGCCTATAACCACGCTTTCTACAGACATGACATCTAGTTTGGGCTGCTCTTTGGGTAGGGGTACTAGGGAGGACATCCGAAAAATGCCTCTCATGCAGCCTGCTCACTGCATCTGGATTGTGAATTTGGGCCAAAGCACCTTCTGGATACAGAAGGGCTGTGATGATCTCTTCCTGGAATTTTAGGAAGGATCCACTTCTTCCTGACGCTTTGCATAGCACAAAAGCATTCAGCAGAGCCAATTGGAATAAGTATACAGACACTTTTTTGTACCAGCGTCTGGCCTTACAGGCAATTAGGTATGGCGCCATCATCTGATCGTTGAATTCCACCCCTCCCAGTGGCCGTTGCAATTTGAGTTGTCCTATCTGCATGAATGGAGAACAGAACAAAAACATTCAGTGTGTCCCCCCACTTCACTGCAAGCAATTAATTACACTTCAAGCAGGCTCTCCCCCCCGTCTAAGTCAGGAATCTACGAGTCGTTGGGGGAAGCCTCGGCGATTAGGTCGCACGGTGCAACATGCACCAATTCCAAAATCAAAACGATGACTAAAAAGTGGCACGTTTGTGTAATAGTTGTCCATGTATAAATGGTACCCCTTTCCGAATAAGGGTGACACCAAGTCTTGCCACTGCTCCCCATGTAGTCTGGGCAGTTGGGGGTCTCCACATTGCTATCTTTTCCCCTCGTAAATCCGGAAACTACATGTATAGCCTGTTGCCGTGTCACAGAGCTTTTATCTTGACCCCATATCTGGCACGTTTGCTGGGGAAAAACTGTTTGAAAGCAAGGTGGCCAGAAAATTTAATCAGGGACTCATCAATGTAGACAGCTTGTTGGGGCGTATACAAGGCTGCAAACTTCTGGTTGAATTGATTTACGAAGGGCCGAATTTTGTGGAGCTGATCATATCCAGGGTCACCCCGAGGACAACAGAGTTCATTATCACTGAATTGCATGAACATCAAGATTTGCTCGTATCTAGTCCTGGCCTTGGCAGCAGAGAACATGGGCATATGATGAATTGGGTCAGTGGACCAATATGACCACAACTCACTCTTTTTAGTAATGCCCATGAGGAGGGATAGGCCCAGAAAAATTTTAAATTCGGAAACCGTGATACGTTTCCATGCAAATTCTCTGGCAAGGGTCAAATTTGGATTTGCAGCGGTGAATTGATCGGCATATAAATTCCACAATAGTAGATCTGTAAAGATCTTCCATGAAAAACAACTCATAAAAACCAAGGGGAGTAAAATCGTCTGTTTCCACCTGAATTCCAGGTTGGCCAGTGAATGGGGGAAGTACAGGCGCTGCAGAAGTGGTGGGCTCCCAATCAGGAATTGCAAGCACATCAGGAAGGACACTATGGGCTCTATGGGCCTGTCTTCGAATTCAGAAGAATGGGGTCGGGTACACCTGACCTTAGCAGAAACCACTACTCTGTCGTCAGAGCTATCTGTCAGGGTGCCGCTGCAAACTACAGGTTCAAATACTAAGCCTGATTCTGACAGTGAGGCTTGTAGGTGTTGGGGCTGATCCTCCTAGTGCTGCATTTTGGAAACACTGTCTCCCGAGATTCTGTGGTGTAGGCATGAGCTATCAGAAGTGACTCATGCAGAAAGCAGGGGAAGGACAAAGCAGACAGAAATCACACTCCGTGATACGTTTCCATGCAAATTCTCTGGCAAGGGTCAAATTTGGATTTGCAGCGGTGAATTGATCGGCATATAAATGCCTCAAAATTACCTCAAAATTCATTTCTGATATTACCTCAAAATTCATTTGGGGGCCACAGAAGTGACTCATGCAGAAAGCAGGGGAAGGACAAAGCAGACAGAAATCACACTCTGTGCTTTGGATTGGGGCACGTACACACTATAGAGGGATATACTCTGTTCATTTTTCATTTCTAAGGTTTACAAGCACTTTAAACTAACACATACAGCTTTCTCTGGATGGCGGTTAGGTAACCAAATGTTTCAAATAATGCCACTGCACAGTATGCAGTTTTCAAAGGACAGAACTAAGGAGTCAATTCACTAACTTTTACAACATGCTATACCACAGTCACGTGACTGATTTGCATAAATTATCGCAGGCAGTAAATAAAGTCCAATGCTCAAAAAAAGGGGGATTTTTGTACTTACCGTAAAAAAATCAATTTCTCTGAGTTCATTGACGGACACAGCACTCCATGAATCATAACTATTAAGTTACATTGCCTCCTCCAGGAGTAGGACTAGGCAGAACAAAAACGCCTTCCTATGTCCATTGGCCGCCCTCAGCTTGGTATACAAACCCCCCCCGCTCTAGGTAATCAGTTTAGTAGCAAGCAGTATTAGAAGTATCAGAAATGAATTTTGAGGTAAGTCCAAAAATCCCATTTTCTCTTTCGTTCATCAACGGACACAGCGCTCCATAACTACTGGGATGTCCAAAAGCAGTACTAAAAGAAAAATGAGGGGTGGGTAAAATAACCCAAGGCTAAACATAAGAGCCCTTAACCAGGACACAGGAGTCTTAACCGGGTCATAGGAGTCCCATCTAAAAATTTTAAGTTTAAAGAAAAACACCCCTCAAGAGGGAACAACCCCTCTTAAACAGCAGCCTGCAAACCTTTGTGGCCAAAAGCATGCCCAGATTCCGAAGTATCTACCTTATAGAATTTTGTAAAGGTTTGCACCGACGACCAAGTGGCCGCCTTGAAAACTTGCGATATTGATGCCTAAAGACAGAAGGCCCAAGAAGCACTCAGCACCCGAGTAGAATGCGCTGTGACAGGGAAAGGTGGAACCTGACGTTTAATGGAATAGGCCTGAGTCACAGTCTGTCTGATCCATTGGAGATGGTAGCCCAAGAAGCGGCCAACTCTTTTCTTAGTCCGTCCGTAACTACAAAAAGCGAGTCTGACCTCCGAAAGGATTCAGTAGCTGCCAGATACACCCGAATCACCACCACATCCATCCAAGGTATGCAAAGCAAGTTCCTTGGGATGAGCCGGCTTGGGACACAAGGAAGGTAACACAATGTCCTCATTCAAATGGAAATCAGAAACAACTTTGGGCAGGAATGATGGACAGGGACAAAGAACCACTTTATCCCTATGGACCACTAAATAGGAACTGCGACAGGATAATGCCGCCAATTCCAATAACTTAGCCCTAGCTAGCCACCAACAATGTCACCTTCTGGAATAACATAGGCAAGGGAATTTCCTGAATATTCTCAAATGGAGATTTCTGGAGAACCAAAAGTACTAGATTTAAATCCCATGGCGGAAAAAGAGACCGTACAGGTGGAGCCACGTGTCGAAGCCCCTGAATGAAGGTACGAACTAAAGAGTGTATGGCTAGGGGTCACTGAAAGAAGATTGTCAGGGCAGAGACCTGGCCCTTGAAGGTACTCAAGGCCAACTTCTGATCAACGCCACAGAAAAGGATCGAGGATGAGCACCAATCGACTCACACCAAGAAATGTACACTTTCCACGTAATTCAAATCTGTAAAGAAAAGCGCACGCAACCTCGGGCAATAACGCTTTAATAAAGGACAATAACACAGTACATTGGAATTGCACTCACACTTTTCCTTTAAGGCAATCGCTTTACAGCATTCCAACAGGAGCTACTCGCTCCTCCCGTCCCTCCAGATGGTGACTCTGCGGTCTCCTCATCCGCGGCTGCTGCTGCCGCTGTATCCCCGCTCTCCTTCACTTCCTTGTTTTGCCTGGTCACCGGATGCCGGTTCTAGTGCGCCTGCGCCCTATACCGACGTGATCTACGGTGCCTCAGGAGAGCCTCAGCCAAAGCCGGAGCCACAAGTTGCACGGAGCTGCGAGGTGGGGGATTCAAGACACGGGTGCACTGCCTCTGCTGTTGCTACGGACAACGCAAAGCCTCCTTCCTCAGGTCCTGAGGAAGGAGGCTTCGCCTCCGAAACGCGTTGTCCCGAAATTTTGGAAACAGGAGGGTCCACCACTGGTGGACTAGTCCACTTTTTTAAAAGGAACTCCTCAAAAGGGTAACATACAGCAAAACATTTGGGGGCTACAAATGGTATTTTTTGTTGTTCCCATTCCTTACAGGAAAGCCTGTCAAAAGAAGGCACATAAGGAAACACCTGTGGAGTGAGAGGTGACTTATGCGTACCAAACGACACAGCCACGTCCATGGCTACATCAGCCACATCCTCCATTTTTAAAATCTCACGCACTGCAGTGATCAGTGCATCTACCAGTGCTTTTTAATTCGCTGCTGCAACCATGGAGGAATCATCCTATCGGATGGATCTGGGGGGTGTGATATTAAGCCCCCCTGGACGGGCCGCGTCCCCGGTGACACCAGGCTCAGAATCAGATAAGACAGACTGAGCAGGGAAAGGCTCTTCCTGGGGGATGCTTCCTCCTTGGCCTTTGCCCACATGCCACTTCCACCTGGGACACTAGGGACTGCAGGACCACCGTCAGTGCAACCATGGGATGCTGGGGTTCTGAGGGACCTGCCACCTCCATGAGGGGGTCAGTGGGGGCGATGTGACCCTGAGGCTCCATAAGAAAAGGAAGACCTTGCAGTACAAAAACGATATTTTTGCACCACTAAAGGATCCCCCCAAGGCTCAGGGTACCTATTATCAGAGAGAGAGAGAGATAACAGGGACCCCCAGGGGACTCACCCTACCGATCAGAGGAGCGCAGAGAATTTAGACCCAGCATCATCATGGATACCATCCCTGTTCATATGTCCCGGGCACAGAAAGAGGAAACTGAGGAGGAAGAGGAGGAGCTTCGACATCCCCATGAGGCTTCGGTCGTCTCCAGCGTCTCCCGAACTAAGGGAAAATGGATCCCGTGACATCATTGGGCTAGAAAACATGGCCGCCAGCTGGAGACCAGCCAGACCAAGGGAAAATGGGCGCCATCAGCTACAGCATGCTTCCAGGATCTTCCCTGTGCCCTCTGCAACACTGCACCCTTTGCAAGGGGGCCCCTCCTGAAGGTAGGACACAAGTTGGGGGAGACTTTGCAATGCACTCTGCACCGGTCTCTGCACTGGGACCCCTCTGCCCTATACCCACACTACAAACAGTGGGGCATGCACCTAGGGGTCTCCTAAACTGGGACTCCTCCAGACTACAAGGGCAGGACACACTATCCCAGGACCCTTACAGAGTGGAGATAGCGGAGGGAGACCCCAGGGGTCTCCACTGCATCCTCTGCCCTGGGGCCCCCACCAGAGTTCAGGTCCAGACAGGGGAGAAAGGGAGTGGGGGAAGCCCAGCTCAGTGAGGGATTTAAGGATGGGACGAGGGAACCTGCAGGCAGGTTAGACCGTCCGTGGAGGTTACCCGTGTCCACCCCAAAAAAAAGCCAAAAGGGGAGAGGGGGGACTGTACTTACCCTTCCATGGTGTGGGTAATGCTCCAGACAGAATTCTCGCCACCGAAGTGGGGGAGCTGACGACTAAGGGGCCGCTGCAACTCAGACCCAAGCCGGTCATATGCGACCCTGCGAGATGTTTAACTTGCGAGCCAGCTTCTGTCCATGAGGCTAAGTCAGGCCCGACCTAGCGCGTAGCTGTGGTCTGCTCGTGCTGGCTGTGCTTGGGGAAACAATGGATTTTAGATCATCCAGCCCGTCGCCCAGCCCGGTAGTTGATTGTAGATTTCCCGAGAGAAAAAACAAAAAAGATGTAAGGTAGGAGAAAAAAATTGCTAGCACTAGAGATCCCAGTCGGGAGCCTTGGTCCTTACTCCTGACTAGACAGTTTAAAACTGATTACCAAGAGCAGAGAGGGGGGTTATTTACCAAGCTGAGGACAGCCCATAGGCATAGCTAGGTGTTTTTTGTTCTGCCTAGTCCTACTCCTGGAGGAGGCAATATAACCTAGTAGTTATGATTTATGGAGCGCTGTGTCCGTTGAACAAAATAGAAATAACGATTATGTGCTATTTACCACAAAATCAAAAATGTGCCTGTACATATCGTCAAAAAACATGCGGTAAGCTCTTAAGTCCAATTCACAAACAGAATATTTATCACCAGGGTTTTTTTGGCGGTATCACAAGCAAGATTTGTCAAAAACAGCGTGGGGGTCCCCCCAATAGCTGGTTGCTAACGACTGACCAAGGAAGCCGGCCACCGCACCATTAACAAAGGATGACTCATCAGCTGTCAGTGGGTGACAGCCGAATGTGAAAAAACATGCCGACAACAGGGTGGGGTCTCCCTTCAGCTCTGGTATGGATTTTAAGGGGAACCCCATGCAAAAGGTGTGGGGCCCCCCCCCCCAACATCTAAACCAGACCCTTATCCAAGCATGCAGCCCGGCAGGTCAGGAAAGGAAGGCCCCAAAGCTTGTGCCCATGTTGATGGAAAGAAGAACCTCTTCCCCACAACCCTGGGCTGTGGTTGTGGGGGTCTGCGGGCAGGGGGCTTATCGGAATCGGAAAGCCCCTTTTAACCACTTAGAGACCATGCCTACAGTATCTCACAAAAGTGAGTACACCCCTCACATTTTTGTAAATATTTTATTATATCTTTTAATGTGACAACACTGAAGAAATGACACTTTGCTACAATTTAAAGTAGTGAGTGTACAGCTTGTATAACAGTGTAAATTTGCTGTCCCCTCAAAATAACAACACACAGCCATTAATGTCTAAACCGCTGGCAACAAAAGTGAGTACACTCCTAAGTGAAAATGTTCAAATTGGGCCCAAAGTGTCAACATTTTGTGTGGTCACCAACCCTCTTGGGGATGGAGTTCATCAGAGCTTCACCGGTTGCCACTGGAGTCCTCTTCCACTCCTCCATGACAACATCACAGAGCTGATGGATGTTGGAGGCCTTGCGCTCCTCCACCTTCTGTTTGAGGATGCCCCACAGATGCTCAATAGGGTTTAGGTCTGGAGACATGCTTGGTCAGTCCATCACCTTTACCCTCCGCTTCTTTAGCAAGGCAGTGGTCATCTTGGAGGTGTGTTTGGGGTCTTTATCATGTTGGAATACTGCTCTGCGGCCCAGTCTCCAAACGGAGGAGATCATGCTCTGCTTCAGTATGTCACAGTACATGTTTGCATTCATGGTTCCCTCAATGAACTGTAGCTCCCCAGTGTCGGCAGCACTCATGCAGCCCCAGACCATGACACTCCCACCACCACACTTGACCGTAGGCAAGACACACTTGTCTTTGTACTCCTCACCTGGTTGCCACCACACACGCTTGACACCATCTGAACCAAATTAGTTTATCTTGGTCTCATCAGACCACAGGACATGGGTCACTGGAACTTAGTCTGCTTGTCTTCAGCAAACTGTTTGCGGGCTTTCTTGTGCATCATCCTTAGAAGAGGCTTCCTTCTGGGACATTAGCTATGTAGACCAATTTGATACAGTGTGCGGCGTATGGTCTGAGCACTGACAGGCTGACCCCCCACCCCTTCAACCTTCAACCTCTGCAGCAATGCTGGCAGCATTCATATGTCTATTTCCCAAAGACAACCTCTGGAAATGACACTGAGCACATGCACTCAACTTCTTTGGTCGACCATGGCAAGGCCTGTTCTGTTCCTAGGGGAACCTGTGCTGTTAAACCACTGTATGGTCTTGGCAATCTTCTTATAGCCTAGGCCATCTTTATGTAGAACAACAATTCTTTTTTTCAGATCCTCCGAGAGTTCTTTGCCATGAGTGAGACATGAGAGTGAGAGCGATAATGCCAAATTTAACACACCTGAGACCTTGTAACACTAACGGGTCACATGATACCGGGGAGGTATCAATTTGGACATTTTCACTTAGGGGTGTACTCACTTTTGTTGCCAGCGGTTTAGACATTAATGGCTGTGTGTTGAGTTATTTTGAGGGGACAGCAAATTTACACTGTTATACAAGCTGTACACTTACTACTCTACATTGTAGCAAAGTGTCATTTCTTCAGTGTTGTCACATGAAAAGATATAATTAAATATTTACATAAATGTGAGGGGTGTACTCACTTTTGTGAGATACTGTATTTCTGAAACTTCTTGTTTACAAGTTAAAATCTGTATTTTTTGCTAGAACATTACTTAGAACCCCCAAACATTATATATTTGTTTTTAGCAGAGACCCTAGAGAATAAAATGGAGACTATTGCACTACTTTATGTCACGCCGTATTTGCGCAGCAGTCTTAAAAACGCAATTTTCTTTTGAAAAAATACACTTTTTTGAATTAAAAAATAAGAAAACAGTAAGGGTAGCCCAATTTTTTCTCTAATGTGAAAGAAAATGTTATGCTGGAAAAAACTGATACCTAATATGTCATGCTTCAAAATTCCGCACGCTCGTGGAGTAGCGACAAACATTGGTACTTAAAAATGCACCCCTATCTATTCAGCAAAAAAGTGTAAAAGTGAATAAAGACAATACAAGAGTTTTTGACAATTATTTTAGCTCCACTCCCAACGAACACGCCTGTGGTCTGCCTGCTCTGCCGTGTGACATTTCCTAAATAGGTAAGGGGCAGGACCACCTGGTGGCGTCATCTGGTGGCACCGCCTCCTTGTGACATCACCGACTGCTGCACGCTGGGTCAGGGATGTCACAAGGGGGCAGTGCCACCAGGTGATGTCACCGGATGGCCCTGCCCTTACCTATTTTAAAACGGTCACATGACAGAGCAGGCATTCAGTGGTTAGCCTTGGTCTCGGAGGGAGCTTTTTTTCTTTTTTGGAGTCTGGCGGTGGCGGCGGGCGGGCGGGCATTGTGATTGATGATGGATCTACATCAGGAGAAATATTTTTTTATTTCTTTTTTACTTTTTTTTGGTAAAAGAGTAGGGGTATAATGTACCTCATACACATCTACATGGGGGGCTTGGATCTGGGGGATCTGTTATAGGGGGCTTCCAGATTCCGATAAGCCCCCTGCCCGCTGACCCCCTCAACCATAGCCCAGGGTTGAAGAGGCCATTGTCCCTATCAACATGGGGACGAGGTGCTTTGGGGGTGGGGATGTTGAGGTCACGTGGCCTGGTACTGTTAATGAGGGGGGGGTGCTCGCTCATCCTTCCCTTTTTCCTGACCTGCCGGGTTGCATGCTTGCATATGGGTCTGGTATGGATTTTGGGGGGGGGGGGACCATGCAGTTTTTTTTTTTTTTACATTTTGGCGTGCTAATGAGTCATCCAATGTTAGGCACATGACGGGCGGCTTCCCAGCACACTCATTAGCAGCCAGCTCAGTGTGATAAATTTCTGCATGAAAAAATGTGGTGATTACCGCTCAATCAAACAAACACCATATTCGTTATTTAACGCAAAATTCTGAATTTTGAAACTGAAAATTGCATTTATTTGCTGTTATAGAACTCTTAGTAAATGAACCCCTAAGAATCAAATTCCAAATGTGTGCAGTAAATGAGTGCACAGTGCACCCCATCCTCTCTGGAGCCCCTGTGCACTGCACACATTAAGGATACCCCACTGAAGAGGCTATACTTTCTATAACAAGCATTTAACAGTTTTACCTGCAGTTATTTTAAGTCCATATTACCTAGCATTGAATGGCTTACTCGTATCATTAACTACAAAGCTTAGGATCAGGCTACATGATGAAAAGACCAAGAAGTCACACGGTTTTTTTCTCAATTTTCTTTCTATAGATGTCAATATTTTTAAATAATCGAATTGCATTGTGCAACCAATGACCACTTTGCCTACCTTAGCTATATTTGTGCATGGCATCTTATGTTAAAAAAATGAAGCCACATCTTAGACTGTTGCAAATAGATGACAGCAGGTCCAAACTTGTTCCTGAGTCTCTGTTGGATGTAAGGCGCAGACAGAATGAAAATTTCTCTAGAGCTTGACCTACAGTGTGACAATGCAGGCTAAAAATACAGCATTCAAGACACACAGAAGCCACACTGAATAGGCTTAAAGACACAGAAACCTGAGGGAACTGCAATTGGATGTGGAATAAACCAGAGCCATGATCACATAGTACATAAACATTTACATTGAAGATAAGAAGGCAGATGATAGGGTGGACAGAGAGGTAGTACATTGAGTAACAAAGTAGGAAGCTAAAATAGAGATCACACTAACTTATTGCAGAACCAGAAACTTGAATAGCTTTTTACTATTGAGGAAGTAAATCCTCAATAGTGAGAAGCTATTAGCAAATACAGAAGACATACCAGGCTCAACTTAATGTAACTTATGTTCACGGAGAAGCTTGCATGTGTGTTCCAAGTCATGCATTCCTTTGTGCTTTGTATCCTCTCCTCTCATTTACAGGATATATTTGTGTGTTCTGTTATATTACATTCCGTATTAAAAATAAAGTTACATTGAAAAAGTAAAATTGTAATATGAGAGATTAATCAGTGTTGAAAAATAGAGCAAATGGCCAAGGACAACTTTCTACAAACTGACTTTATTCCTGGAAATTAGAGACAGTTGTCAGTTATTCTTCTATAGCCATGTTTTCCTTTATGGACCAAGGCTAAATATCTATTTTAACTCTTTAGCAAAGGGCCTGTGAAATTTCTCCAAAAGCATGCAAGTTAAAGTACCTATTGAAAAGAAAGGATCTTCAATGGTCAGATCATTTGTTAGTCTTGTCTCAGTCCTGGGACTTCAGTTGCAGGTAGAAGCCTAGCAGGTCACAGACACTTCTGAGTGGTGGGTCCATGGACTAGTGCTGTCTTTCCTTTAAAGACCGTAGTCCTAATACTGTTGGCAATATTTCTCTGCAGACACAGATAATGAAAACCTTGGTCAAATCTGCAGGTAGAGATACACATAAGCATGGCCACCTATCCAAAATACCGACCCCATAGTTTACTAGAACTGTTAAATGATAAGTCCAGGCAAATCCTAACTAACATTAAACCTGCTCTTTGCCTCATTCCAAACCTAATCTATCTAACCCTGTAAAGCAAAAATCACTGTACTTACCTATTCTGATCCAGTCCGGTCCCTTGCTGAGTGGTCAGTTGCGGCTTCAGCGTGGCGGCGGGTGCAGAAGAGGCACTCCACAATGGAAGCCCTATAGTTAGGCTATGGGTGACGTCACTTCCCATTTATTTTACAGCCCTTGTCAGTCCTCTCCTGCACACAGTTTCTTTTGCTGGAGACAGGACTAGATCAGATGCATAAAAGGTAAGTACAGCGATTTTTTCTTTATAGGCAGTGGCGGCTGGTGCTCAAAATTTTTTTTGGGGGGGGGGGGGCGCAAACAGAAAAATGTAATAGGCATTTCTTTGCGGAAAAAAAACGCTGTAAACAATTGCGTGACTTTGAGGTCGCAAAAGTGCGAAAGGGGCCTTCAGTAATTATGGTATAGCCTGCCCCCTTTCAATGCAGAGAGACAAGCGTGCCCCCTTTCAATGCAGAGAGACCAGCGTGCCCCCTTTCAATGCACAGTGACCAGCATGCCCCCTTTCAATGCACAGTGACCAGTGTGCCCCCTTCAAAACAGTGACCAGCATACATGCCCCCTTTCAATGCAGAGACCAGCGTACATGCCCCCTTTCAATGCAGTGACCAGCATACATGCCCCCTTTCAATGCAGTGACCAGCGTACATGCCCCCTTTCAATGTAGTGACCAGCGTACATGCCCCTTTCAATGTAGCGACCAGCGTACCTGCCCCTTTCAATGTAGTGACCAGCGTACATGCCCCTTTCAATGTAGTGACCAGCGTACATGCCCCTTTCAATGTAGTGACCAGCGTACATGCCCCTTTCAATGTAGTGACCAGCATACATGCCCCCTTCAATGTAGTGACCAGCATACATGCCCCCTTCAATGCAGTGACCAGCATACATGCCCCCTTTCAATGTAGTGACCAGCATACATGCCCATTTTAATGTAGTGACCAGCATACATGCCCCTTTCAATGTAGTGACCAGCGTACATGCCCCTTTCAATGTAGTGACCAGCGTACATGCCCCTTTCAATGTAGTGACCAGCGTACATGCCCCTTTCAATGTAGTGACCAGCATACATGCCCCTTTCAATGTAGTGAACAACGTACATGCCCCTTTCAATTTAGCGACCAGCGTACATGCCCCTTTCAATGCAGAGACCAGCGTGCGTGCCCCCTTCAATGCAGTGTGCCACCCCCCCCAGACCAGTGCACTTACCTGGAGCCCTGAAGCAGTCCCGGCGTCGGCTTCTCTTCAGTCCCCCTGTGGCGCGTCTCCACGAGTCCTCCCGCTCCCGCCTCCTCCTCGGCCAATGGCATGGGGTTTGCCTTGCGGCCAATCAGGAAGCGCGTATCGGACACATTCCCTGATTGGCCAGGAGGAGGATCCGTGTGACAATAGCAAATTTTCATTTGCTATTTTCACACAATGGGTGGGCTCGGGACGCACTGCTCTGCGCCCCGGGTCCACCCTTTGCATCGCCCTATTAGAGCCTCTGGCTCTAATCAGGTGATGCCAAAAAAAAAAAAAAGCCCCGCTGAATTACATGCGTCCGGCACCCCTGCATGTAGATTAGGGTCCGGACGCATGGATGGGGGGGTGGCGCCCCTGCGCCCCCAACGAACCGGCCGCCACTGTTTATAGGGTTAGATAGATTAGGTTTAGAATGTGGCAAAGAGCAGGTTTAGGCATTAGGTAGGTTCTGCCTGGACTTATCCATTAAGCTAGCCAGGCATGGTCCAGTTTTTTAATCAGCCAACAGACTGAATGGAAAAAACAGAATGGATTTCCCCATCCACACATCCATAGTAGATGCAGGAATCCTCCCAGCTGCGTCATTGTATTCTGACAGATGAGTCAGCTGGATTCTTCCGCTGTCAGAATACAATGATCAACGCTGCAGCCTATTGGATACAGTGCTTTTCCAACAAGCAAGTTCATGGGAAATCTATTGATAGATCGAATTCTCATGAACAGGAAATGTCCTAACATTGAATGAAATTTGTCTGTTTCATGCTGAACCAGCCAAATTTCCATCCATGTATGCCCAGCTTTAGATTCGTCCTGAGAAGTACAATGCTCAGGTCAATTGGGGTGGCACAATTTAGGAGATACTGGAAGCTGAAAGGAGAGATTGTTTAATCCTGATAGGAATCATTTGGATGAGCTGACTAATCTATCGATCAAAGGGTAACTAAAACCAAAAACAAACATTTTAAATATTGCAGATTACCAGTCCTTAAATGTTCAGGATGCACTAGTTTTTAATTTTCAGGCTAAGATCATTTTTACAGCAAGTAAAGAAAATCAATATTGATCTTGCCAGAAATGTGGTGTCCTTGTTGCTTCCTGTGAGATAAACTGGAAAACATTGTTATTTTTCCAGTAATCCCATCACCGCTATGTAATAAAGATGAACAAAGGTCAACGTGTTTAAATTCCAGCCTGAAACAACGTTTCAATAAATTGACTTGATACCTACCTCGCTCATGTGGGAGTCTCCCCCCCCCCCCCCCAAAGGATCTAGTTGAAGACTCTAGTGGAAAACTGCCCAACACAGGGGGAGTCCTGGCACTTCCAGACCTGTGAATGTATTATTGCCACTTTCCTGGAAAATCTTTATTCTGGCATTCAAGGTAGTGGGGGATGCTCCTTTGTCCAGGTCACCTAATGCTCCCCTATGGTTCAACCCACTATTGCAAGAGTTTTACAAAGTGGAACAGGGTCGTCGGTAGAAACAACATGATGTTAAATACGCTCACCAACTGTATAAAGATGACTCGTTTGCTTTCTTCCGAGATTTACAGTTAGAAAAATAGGTACTGGCTTCCTGGTCCTCCAATACTTTCAATTGAGACACATGGAAAATGCTCAGTTTGTAGGAGGGAAGGTGTCCTGTCAACCACTCAGTTAGAACAATTGTTATTATCCCTTGATCATTCTTAGTTGGTATCACAATATTATAGCTTCATGACTCTTATAGAGAGAACAGAAGTATACATTCAATGCAAGGGTGGGCGGGTCCGCTGCCAAATTTATCTCAAGAGTTATGGACGGAAGTCCTAAATACTTATTTAGCCACTGTTATCTCATCTAAAGATAAGATGATTCAAATGCGATATCACCACCAAACATACTTCACATCACTATGTTTGTTCAAAATGGGGAAGAGAAGAGATAATTCCATATGCTATACGTGCAAAAATGCAGAAGGTTCATTAATACACT
Organism: Pelophylax lessonae; assembly: GCF_965119305.1. Lineage (NCBI taxonomy): Eukaryota > Metazoa > Chordata > Amphibia > Anura > Ranidae > Pelophylax > Pelophylax lessonae. The sequence continues at coordinate 547,309,593 of NC_138771.1, read as the reverse complement.
TGATTTGGTATTGTGACAAAATGTAGCCCTTCCAGTCTCAGTTTACAATCTTTATGGCAGACAGTTTTGCCCAGTATATGCAACCCAGAGAAATGCTTCTTGGGTCTGATGGAAGATGAGGAGTCGGATGCTGCCACAAAACTATTTATACGTATACTATACTCCTACACAAGGAAGGTGATAGCGATCCAGTGGAGTGACCTATAAAGCTTGTGGTGGTTGTCCCAAAAAAATTAACAAAATATGGTTTAGATGGGTGATTTACAAGAAAAAAAAATTACAAGAAGAAAACAATTGAGCTCTGTGTAGTTTATGTGAACAGCTTTCTGGCAGTTGACCCTTAAGTAGAGGTGGAGAAAACAGGACCTGCAAGAAATTTGATGCAATCCACATTTAATTTTGTAAGGTTTATTTCACGGTTTAGTTTAATGCCTTTCTTGTATTGTATTTTATACATACAGTATATGGATGTCATACAACTATGAACAATACAGAATTTGGTGTATTTAGTACGCATAGCCACTCTAGCAGAAAAAGTGTGTTATCTGCAGGATTATTAGGTAAAAATAAGGGAAAGAAAGTCTGATAGGGAAAACAAATGCAATCACTGCATCTAAGATCTGGTAACCTGCAATATATTACAATTTTATATTTGGGTTTGGATACACTTTAAATGAAAGCCGTTTTGAGTTTAGCAAAAGTTATTTTAAGGTTTGTCCAAATCAATTGCCAATAAAGGATCTGAAGTATATCTATTGGCATAAGCATGTCAGTTTTGTCTTTTATGATGGGAGAATCATTTCTTGTGCAGTCATGCTTGTGTAAACAGTAACAGAGGGTGTTGAATAGTACCTAGAAAAGAGGAACTATCTTTCAATAACAACATCAATACACTTGTTATTGCTGTGTATATGTAATATAACATACATATGTAGAGCTTCGATTGGATATCTACCATTAGGTCATATTATTATTATTATTATTATAATACAGTGCCAACAGTTTGCGCAGCTCTTTACAACAAAAAGGTAAACAGTACACTTGAGAAACACTAGATAAAAAAAACTGGTTTGGTAACTCTAAACCACCCGATCCACATTGGATATATAGTCAAAAACTCACTGGTATAAAACAAATGTATTTTTATTGAGAAATATTAAAAGTAAAGTGTATATAATAGCCAAATCCTCCCAGGAGGAATCCACCATGATAGAACATATAAGGTACCTAAACACATAACTTGGTCAATCTTTACGCTCACCAGATGCCATTCATACGCTCAGTTGTGGGCAAAGCTAAGTCCCTCCAGTGGGGCAATCTACTTCTATGTGGCGACTTCAATCTGGCCCCGGACAGCACTATGGACACGTCTGCATCTCCTAAACACATAACTAACAATACACACATAAACTAAAAATAAAACAAATAACACCCCACCCCCTATCCCCATGAATCCTCTTTACCAAAACCCAAGATTACCCAAAGAGTAGGTAGAACTCAATGCATTCAAGTGTGTAGCCATACTGTATAGAGTCATAAAGAGGGTTGGCAAAAAATGTGGTTAGCAAGGGATCAGTCTTTTGCACTGTGTAGATCCATAAAGGAACAAAAAGATACATAGGGGCTGGCAATGGATGATTGAGGATAAAATAGCTGTAGAGAAAATGCATTAAGGACCTTTATATACTCTCAGAAAAGTTCCCTTTACATATCTCATGTTTAAAATATTTAGAAGATGAAACAAGCTGGGTTTAGAGACACTTGCATCCATAGATCTTGAAGGGATGAATCAAACACATTTATGTGTGGTCTAGAGGAGGTTTTAAGGTTTAGGTTTTAGGTTTAAGGTTTTATGACCCTATATGGCTGCACGCCTAAATGCATTGAGTTCTACCTACTCCTTGGGTAATCTTGGGTTTTGGTAAAGAGGATTCATGGGGATAGGGGGTGGGGTGTTATTTGTTTTATTTTTAGTTTATGTGTGTATTGTTAGTTATGTGTTTAGATACCTTATATGTTCTATCATGGTGGATTTGGCTATTATACATACTTTTGATATTTCTCAATAAAAATATATTTGTTTTATTCCAGTGAGTTTTTGACTATATATCCAATGTGGATCCGGTGGTTTAGAGTTACCAAGCCAGTTTCTTTTATCTAGTGTTTCTCTCTGTACCCTTTACTGGTATACTCCCCCTTTTTCCTTATGTTTGGCGCTTTAAGACGCCTTTGTGTATATGGATATTTAAGGAATTTTTCCCTTGAGGTCTATGTCTTAGAGGGCCTATTGTTTAGTTAAATAAACAGTACACTTACAATACAATTCAATACATCAGTAGTACCAGTACCAATAACATATGTGAAGCAGCTAGAGACATTTTTGGGGGCCTTCTCTTTTGACACTTACCAGTCTAATCATAGAACGCTTTGCATTCACTGAGAATCCAATCAGGGAACACTTTGCATCCAAAGGGAATAATGCAAGGCGTTCTGTGACTGACGCTTGTGCCACACAAGAGACCCCCTGTGGTTACTATGCACCAGGGAAGCCACTCAGCAGGGGATCCAGAAGACAGCGGCGATAACTTTAGTAGCAGTGACTACTACAGTGATTCTCTGTTTCAACAACAATCAGGCATATGCATACTACAAGCCGGACAAATGTAACTATGCAATAAAATCCATACCTGGAGTTCAACTTTAACGGCAGAAAGATAGGTAAAGCATAAAGCATCAGTGCTTTTCCTAATGCATGGTGAACACCTTTAAAGTCCATCATTTTTTTCTATGGTGCATCAATACCCTGTAAAAAACACTGTAAGTGAATTATTCTTTAGAGCTCATTCACACTTTTGTTGCAGTGTGCTAATGCGCACACATTACAAGAATATAGCACCCGGCCGCACACAAGTTCTACAGACCGTAAAGCTAAAGAAGTAAAAGATGATGAGAATTGGCTTCTGCTGTTCCCCAACCATAGAAGAACCCCGTAATGAGTTTCACCCATGTGGGCTTAATCAGAGGCTAATGCACAAGCATTAGATCATGTTATAACACATGCTAATGTGCATTGCGTTAAAGCAGTCCATTCACTATGAATGGGCTGCCAACAGAACGCAACGGATGAGTGTGATACTTTTTTGACAATGCGGCACACCACAACACACGGTATTGTGCATTAGGCTCTACTGTACACTGCGTTTAGGGTGCATTCACAATGAATGGCACCACACCTAAAGCAGAGAAATTGCCATGGGTTGTGGTAACACGTTTACCATGCATTGCCACAATGCCGAGGGATAGTTAGGCCCTCACTGTTTGCCTTCCTTCAGGAAACTATTTTAAAAGAGATGGACTGACTTTGATTCACAATGTACACTTCCATAGGTCTCTTTCCATTCCAAAACATCTGCCTTATCCCCCCCGCTGCATATTAAAAGCCCTGATGCTGCTCTGTGGTGGTGCAGTAGGATACATTTTGAGTGTGATGTGAATGCAGCAGACAAAAAACTGGATTAGCAGCATTATTCCAATGTAGAATGAGTGTTGTGGTGTACTGCAGGCAAATGTGCTTCTACTTTTAGGAGCCATTCTAAATAGATGGTACTGCAACTGTCCACAAAAAGCGAGAGCATAAGATGAAGAGCCGGCAACTCGTCCAACTGACAAAAGTACTTTATTGGTAAAGGGTACAGTGTGCAGGTTACAGCAGCTTACGCGTTTCAGTAAAAAAAAAAACCTTATTGATAGCCCACATTTCTTCACACAAAGTGCCATGTAATATTGCGTGCTTCAGCAACACAGAGGTGTGAAACTAACTTTACTAATATCAATAAATCTGTTGATGACTATCTGACGACTGCTATCTTCATGCGGTAATATACTGAATTGACATCACATTTACTACCTGTTGCAGGCAGTGCCCAAATACATTGTAATAAATATTGTAAAAACAAAAAAATGCAAAGAGCAAAATAATCATCATCATTGTCATGATCAGCAGCAGCAACAGCGACTTTCTTACTGGTCCAAGATGCTAATCGTGTAGGATAGGAATTCTCTCAAGTGAAATTAGGGAGATAATGTCCATTAGAAAGATAGTGTCCCATGAGACTGCTACTTTTTATTGTTATTTTACACATATGTGTGATAAAGTAATTTGTGTCTTTTTTATACAAGCGGATTTTGGTGTCTCTGCGGTGAACAGCCAGACATTACAGCGACGGAGCTCTTTTATTGGAACACCCTATTGGTGAGTACAATTCATTTGTGCAGTACAGAGTTTAACTATACAGTGTAATAAGCATATAATGACTATATGGCTTAACAATTAAAAAGTGATATCTGGGTTGTTTCATTCTGCTTTAAAGGGGTTGTAAACCCCTGTCATGGATTTTAAACTATGAACATACACTCACTGGCCACTTTTTTAGGTACACCTTGCTAGTACGATGTTGGACCCAATTTTGCCTTCAGAACTGCTGTAGTTCTTTGTGACATAGATTCAACAAGGTGTTGGAAGCATTCCTTACAGATTTTGGTCTATATTGACATGATAGTATCACACAGTTGCAGCAAATGTGTTATCTGCACATCCATGATGCGAATCCCCTGTTCCACCACATCCCAAAGGTGCTCTATTGCATTGATATCTGGTGACTGTGGAGGCCATTGGAGTACAGTGACCTCATGGTCATGTTCAAGAAACCAATTTGAGATGATTTGAGCTTTATGACATGGTGCATTACCATGCTGGAAGTAGCCAACAGAAGATGGGTACATTGTAGTCATAAAGGGATGGACATGGTCAGCAACAATACTTAGGTATGCCGTGAGGTTTAAACACTGCTTAAATGGTAATAAGGGGCCCAAAGTGTGCCAAGAAAATATCCCCCACACTATTACACCACCACCAGCCTGAACCGTTGATATGAGGCAGGATGGATCCATACTTTCATGTTGTTTACACCAAATTCTGACCCTACCATCTGAATGTTGCTGATGAAAATGAGACTCATCAGACCAGGCAAGGTTTTTCCAATCTTCTATTGTCCAATTTTGGTGAGCCTGTGGGAATTGTAGCCTCAGTTTCCTGGTCTTAGCGGACAGGAGTGGCACCCAGTGTGGTCTTCTGCTGCTGCAGCCCATCTGCTTCATGGTTTGATGTGTTGTGGTTTAGAGATGGTATTCTGCATACATTGGTTGTAACGAGTGGTTATTTGAGTTACTGTTGCCCTTCTATCATCTTAAACCAGTCTGCCCATTCTCCTCTGATCTCTGACATCAACAAGGCATTTTCGTCCATGCAACTGCCGCTCACTGGATATTTTCTCTTTTTCTGTAAACCCTAGAGATGGTTGAGTGTGAAAATTACAGTAGATCAGCAGTTTTTGAAATACTCGGACCAGCCTGTCTGGGACCAACACCCATGCCACATTCAAAGTCACTTAAATCCCCTTACTTCCCCATTCTGTTGTTCAGTTTGAACTTCAGCAAGTCATCTTCACCTCATCTAGATGCCTAAATGCATTGAGTTGCTGCCATGTGATTGGCTGATTAGAAATTTGTGTTACCAAACAATTTAACAAGTGTCCCTTATAAAGTGGCCAGTGACTGTATATCTGTAGCGTTATCTCTCTTATCTCTTTCCAAAAATCTAAGTATGGTTTTTCTCTGGTGCTTTGCTCCTCTGTTATCAGCATGAGTCTCTTCTGAGAAGTTTTCCCGACACATGAGATAAATCGGTGTCGGGGGGGGGGGCTCAGAACGGAGCTTGTCTATTCACAAAACAGTTCTTCTGCTGCGTGGAGGGGGATGTGTTCCTTTCCTCCAATCGGCTCTCAAACGGTGTAACTGCAGTCTCCCTGCCCCCTCCTCTGTGCTGAGACAGATGAAGAAAGATTTTTAACACGATCTGTACTTCTGAAAGAGTGTAGGGAGGAGAAGACTGCAGATAAAACCTATGTATGAGGATTTGTTTTATCTCTGTCTATTAGCTGAAGCTGTTCACTTCCTTCAGTATATGTGAGGGTTTACAACCACTTTAAACACAGTGATCTTGCTTTGCATTAAATATGTCTTCCTAAAATGGAGTCTGTTAATTTAAAATTCTATTCTCAATACACAGTGCTTGGGGCATTCTGTAATCGGGTAGCATCCAAATATTTTTTAAAGTTTCTTGTTCTTGGGCAGGGGCTTAGAAAACCTTTGATGATATCACCAGTACATCAGAGTCTGATATGCATTTGAGTATTCTACAGCACCAATTTAATTGAGTGAACCTACCTACTTTCAGTTGTACTGCTTTTTTTGACCCCGGGTATTGTGCATTTAGTCTTGTGACACATTTTTTTGTGTGTTCCCATTTACACAGAAGACTTAAAAATACTGTATATACAGTATCTCACAAAAGTGAGTACACCCCCTCACATTTTTGTAAATATTTTGTTATAACTTTTCATGTGACAACACTGAAAAAATGACACTTTGCTACAATGTAAAGTGAGTGTACAGCTTGTATAACAGTGTACATTTGTTGTCCCCTCAAAATAACTCAACACAGCCCAAAGTGTCAATATTTTGTGTGGCCATCACTTTCCAGCACTGCCTTAACCCTCTTGGCCGTGGAGTTCACCAGAGCTTCACAGGCTGCCACTGGAGTCCTCTTCCACTCCTCCATGACAACATCACAGAGCTGGTGGATGTTGGAGACCTTGCGCTCCTCCACCTTCCGTTTGAGGATGCCCCACAGATGTTTAATAGGGTTTAGCTCTGGAGACTTGCTTGGCCAGTCCATCACCTTTACCCTCAGCTTCTTTAGCAAGGCAGTGGTCGTCTTGGAGGTGTTTGGGGTCTTTATCATGTTGGAATATTGCCCTGCGGCCCAGTCTACAAAGGGAGGGGATCATGCTCTGCTTCAGCATGTCACAGTACATGTTCCCACCCGCCCTATATTTGATTGAGGGCGGGAAAGTGGTTGCATTATCCTGACCAAAAGTCATATGACAGTGGCAGGATAATGCGCTCTGCGCGCCACCGGGGGGCGCGCAGAGCAGCGATCGGTGATGCAGCGTGTTACTCTGACACACCGCATCTCCAATCTTGGTAAACAGCCTACTTACTTTACCATGTGACCAGCTGTGTCCAATCACAGCTGGTCACACAGTACACAGGAAGAGCCATTGATCGGCTTTCCTTAGTTCGTGCCTGACAGGCACGAGTAGAGGAGAGCTGATCTGCGGCTCTCCTGACAGGGGGGGTCTGCACTGGTAATCAGATCATTGATTACCAGTGCAGACCCTCAGTGGGGGGGGGGTGCCACTAGAACCACCAGGGATGTCCACCCATGACCCCAGGGATGCCCACCCATGACCCCAGGGATGCCCACCATGGCCACCAGGGATGGCAATCAGGGCTCAGGGAGCCCGCCAGTGCCCTCCCCATCAGTGCTGCCCAACAGTGCCCATCATTGCCATCTATCAGTGCCGCCCACCAGTGCCCATTATTGCCCACCAGTGCCGCATATCAGTGCCCATTAGTGCCCATCAGTGCCCACCAATGCTGCATATCAGTGCTACCTATCAGTGCCCATCAGTGCTGCCTATCAGTACTGCCTATAAGTGCCACCCCATCAGTGCCACCCCATCAGTGCCTCCTAATCAGTGCCTCCTCATTAGTGCCTGTCAGTGCAGCCTCATCAGTGCTCATCAGTGCAGGTAAAAACGTATCCATTTATAAAATTGTATAACATAACCAAAAAACGTTTTGTTTTTTTTTTCAAACTTTTCGGTCATTTTTTTATTTGTTTAGCAAAAAAGAAAAAACCTTGCGGTGATCAAATACCACCAAAAGAAAGCTCTATTTGTGGGTAAAAAATGACATAAATTTGGTTTAGGTACAGTGTTGCATGACCGCGCAATTGTCATTCAAATTGCAACAGCTCTAAAAGCTGAAAATTTACCTGGGCAGGAACGGGGTGAAAGTGCCCTGTATTGAAGTGGTTAATGAACTGTAGCTCCCCAGTGCCAGCAGCACTCATGCAGCCCCAGACCATGACACTCCCACCACCATGCTTGACTGTAGGCAAGACACACTTGTCTTTGTACTCCTCACCTGGTTGCTGCCACACACGCTTGACACAATCTGAACCAAATAAGTTTATCTTGGTCTCATCAGACTACCGGACACGGTTCCAGTAATCCATGTCCATAGTCTGCTTGTCTGAAGCAAACTTTATGCAGGCTTTCTTGTGCATCATCTTTAGAAGGCACTTCCTTCTGGGAAGACAGCCATGCAGATCAATTTGATGCAGTGTGCAGCATATGGTTAAAACACTGACAGGCTGACCCCCACCCTTTCAACCTCTGCAGCAATGCTGGCAGCACTCATACGTCTATTTCCCAAAGACAACCTCTGGATATGATGCTGAGCATGTGCACTCAACTTCTTTGGATGACCATGGCGAGGCCTGTTCTCAGTGGAACCTGTCCTGTTAAACAACTGTATGGTCTTGGCCACCGTCCTGCAACTCAGTTTCAGGGTCTTGGAAATCTTTTTTCCACCTAGGCCATCTTTATGTAGAGCGACAATTATTTTTTTCAGATCCTCAGAGAGTTCTTTGCCATGAGGTGCTTGGATAGTGTAGGACCCACTGACAAGGGGGTACTGTGACGTAGTGGTGGGCTTGAGCACGATATGGCCATATGGTGGGACCAAATCCCCATTTTTATTTATGGATTGTCTCCATATTTGATAGCCTTTTCTTTTGCATGTGTGCGCTATTCTTTTTTAATATACAGGTCGCTTGGTTCATAGCTGCACCGGCTTTAGATATACATGTTCAGGGTTTGCTCCCCCAATTTTTTGCTTGTTTATGAGGTGCCATGTTGACCTTCCAGTGACCAGTATGAGAAAGTGAAAGCGATAACACCGAATTAACACACCTGCTCTCCATTCACACCTGAGACCGTGTAGCACTAGCGAGTCAAATGACACCAGGGAGGGAGGAAAAAGGACAAAATGGGCCCAATTTGGACATTTTCGTTTAGAGGTGTACTCACTTTTGTTGCCAGCGGTTTAGACATTAATGGCTGTGTGTTGAGTTATTTTGGAGGGACAGCAAATTTACACTGTTATACAAGCTGTACACTCAATACTTTACATTGTAGCAAAGAGTCATTTCTTCAGTGTTGCCACATGAAAAGATGTAATAAAATATTTACAAAAATGTGAGGGGTGTACTCACTTTTGTGAGATACTGTATATTTTTAATATTAATATTGCTTACCTGTTAGTTTTTTTTTTTTCTAACAAGCCTTTGGGCAGACTGCAAACTACTATGATCAAGTTTAAAGTGAGTCTGTCTACAAACAGGCAGGGGTCACACGTGAGTTTCCCCTCATTACCACAGAATACAGAAGCCAAGCTTCTATGCCTTTGTTAGGACAGACAGCGTTCAAAACTAGTTCAAAACTGAAAGTGGGATCTTCCAGCACAGTGAAGACAGAGTTCATTGTGGTAAACATTAACCCTCTCCTTAACATTGGAGGAGCCCTCTCCTTAACATTGAATAGCAGAGGAAAACAGTTTTGGAGTTTTCAGACAAGAGAAAGTAAAATGTAATCAGTTATTTTTAAGAATATTTTGTTTTTAAGTTATGCTGTTTGAATGAGAACATGTGACAAATATAAAGTAGGTTTTATCCTTTTTTTGGCTGCAAAAGTGGAAACACACTTTAAATCAGTAAGTCCATGTGTATTTCACCACCTGCAGACTGTATAATGCCCAATTTATCAGGGGGTTGGTATTTTTTACTAGGACCTAAAAAGTCATATTGTACCTTTAGATTGCAGTCATCAGACCCATATATGTCAAGATAATAAATGCCCTTGTTTATGCAATGTATTAGTGCCGGTTCACACTAACACGACTTGTCAGGCGACTTGGTCAGCCTGGCGAGTCATGCACGGTCGCGGTCATTGAGTAGTACAGGACCTGTTCTAATAGGAGCGACACAAGTCGCTCCGACTTAGAAAAAGGGTCCTGTACTACTTCTGGGCGACCTGGAGGCGACTTGCATTGACATTCATTTTATGAAGTCCGTGCAAGTCGCGCTGAAGTCGCGCTGCACGCGACTTCACAGGTCGCCCCCTAAGTCGGAGCGACCTAGTGTGAACCGGCACTTATTGTATTAACAACTAAAACCATTAATATCTTCATACAAAAAATTAAGAAAAATACCTGCTGCTTCACCTCTCTTTTCCTTTCTTACTTTTCCCCTTTTCTAGAATCTCAAGTTAAGATTCACCTGCTTCACCAATAACATTTGGTTTTGAGTGTCTATTGACACATACAGTGACACTTTCTGCTGCTTTTGTCAATGATCATATTACTCCTTCCATTTTTTGTATACCATTCTGTTTATTACCAACTCATGTTTTACAATTTTGACACAGCTCCTTGTATCTGTACACGTTGCTGGATTCCTCTCTTGTAAAAACAATAAAAACCATTGAAATTACAAACAACATTTTTTTACATAATTAATTCTAGTTATTATAATTGGTTGACTGCTTTGAAAAGTGCATTGTTCTGTTTATAGCCCATATGTCAGAGCCTTACTTTACATAGCACTATCTTTTTTCACGGTTACAGGATGGCCCCGGAGGTTGTGACCTGTGAGACGTGCAAAGATGCTCCATATGATTATAAGGCTGATGTATGGTCTCTAGGTGTCACTCTTATTGAGCTGGCTGAGACTCAGCCACCAAACCATGATATGAACCCAACCCGTGTCTTGCTGAAGATTCTCAAGTCCCAGCCACCAAGTCTAAAGTATCGTTATTTGTGGTAAGAAAGCAACTCCTGCTTACAACTGGGTGATCCATTCTGAAATGTATTGGTTATCGAACTAAATTAATAACCTGACCAATTACTGTGGGAATCTGATAACTCTTCCGTTGAGACAAGGATATTCGAAAACCATTATGTTTGCTTATCATAAAGTCCATTAGTTTAAGGTTTTTTTTAACATTTATTCAGTTAGAACCATGTGAGCAGGGCTTAGGCGCCCATGTGGAGGGCAAGTGGAACTGCACTCGCTAATGACTGAACGTCAGGCTGGGAGCAGCGGTCATGTGACAGTCAACATTGGGGCAGGTCTCCTGGACTTAGAAGTGAGCTGCAAAAGCACTTACTGTAACTCATTACTTTCTGTGTGATTTTACTCTGATGACACTAAGCACTTTAGACCCTCTCATGCCTAGAGGACACCCAGTGGCGTAGCGTGGGTTGTCAGCACCCGGGGCAAGGCAAGTAATTTGCGCCCCCTACACAAACCTACTAGACCACTACACAGACCTACCCCCCCATACACTGACACCTACACTGACCCCCCCATACACTAACACCCCCTACACTGACACCTATACAGACCCCCCTACACTGACCCCCCCATACACTGACCCCTACACTAACACCTATACTGACACCCCCTACACTGACCCCCCCCCCCATACACTGACAGCTACACTGACACCTATACTGACCCCCCCCATACACTAACACCCCCTACACTGACACCTATACAGACCCCCCTACACTGACCCCCCCCATACACTGACCCCTACACTAACACCTATACTGACACCCCCTACACTGACCCCCCCCCATACACTGACAGCTACACTGACACCTATACTGACCCCCTTACATTCCCACATACACTGACCCCCAATACACTGACCCCTACATTTCCACATACACTGACCCCCTACACTGACCCCTACACTAATAGCTATACTGACCCCCCTACACTGACCTCCCCCATACACTGACACCTATACTGACCCCCCTACACTCACCGCCACATACACTGACACCTATACTGACCCCCCTACACTGACCTCCCCCATACACTGACACCTATACTGACCCCCCCTACACTCACCGCCACATACACTGACACCTATACTGACCCCCCTACATTTCTACATACACTGACCCCCCATACACTGACACCTATGCTGACCCCCCTACACTGACACACCCTCCTCTACACTGACCCCCCCCATACACTGACAACTACACTGACCCCCCCCGTACACTGACAGCTACACTGACACCTATACTGACCCCCTTACATTCCCACATGCACTGACCCCTACACTGACTCCCCCCTACATTTCCACATACACTGACCCCCCCATACACTGACCCCTACACTGACTCCCCCCTACATTTCCACATACACTGACCCCCACGCTAATAGCTATACTGACCCCCCCCATACACTGACACCTATACTGACCTCCCCCATACACCGACACCTATACTGACCTCCCCCATACACTGACACCTATACTGACCTCCCTCCCCATACACTGACACCTATACTGACCTCCCCCATACACTGACACCTATACTGACCTCCCCCATACACTGACACCTATACTGACCCCCCTACACTGACCGCCACATACACTGACACCCCTACATTTCCACATACACTGACTCCCCCCCCCATACACTGACACCTACACTGACACCTATGCTGACCCCCCTACACTGACACACCCTCCTCTACACTGACCCCCCCCCATACACTGACACCTACACTGACCCCCCCGTACACTGACAGCTACACTGACCCCCCCGTACACTGACAGCTACACTGACACCTATACTGACCCCCTTACATTCCCACATACACTGACCCCCCCCATACACTGACCCCAACACTGACTCCCCCCTACACTTCCACATACACTGACTCCCACTACACTGACCCCTACACTAATAGTGTATGGGGGGGTCAGTATAGCTATTAGTGTAGGGGTCAGTGTAGTGGGGGGTCAGTGTATGTGGAAATGTATGGGGGAGTCAGTGTAGGGGTCAGTGTATGGGGGGGGGGGTCAGTGTATGTGGAAATGTAGGGGGGTCAGTATAGGTGTCAGTGTATGTGGCGGTCAGTGTAGGGGGTCAGTATAGGTGTCAGTGTATGGGGGGGGTCAGTATAGCTGACACCTATACTGACCCACCTATACTGACCCCCTACACTGACCGCCACATACACTGACACCTATACTGACCCCCCTACATTTCCACATACACTGACCCCCCTACACTGATCCCCCCATACACTGACACCTACGCTGACCCCCCTACACTGACACACCCTCCTCTACACTGACCCCCCCCCCCATATGCATACAGTTATTCAGTGTTCTTCTTCAGTTCTAACAGACAGTCAATCAGACTCAGTCTAGTCACTACTAGCACTGTACACAGCCAGCCCACTGAGCCCAGTACTACTCCGGTCACAGTCCAGTCAGTCCTGACTCCTGTGTCACTCGTGACTCCTACCTTTTTTTTGCAGGTGCACCCGATCACAGCAGGGTATGTCTTCTCCTCCAGGTCCTCCGGCTCCTAGGTTTTCCTCCTGCGTCTGTCACCACTGTCTCTCTCCTCTCTGGCCTGTGTCCCCTGCCGCCGCTGCCAGCTTCTTCTTGCTGCTGCATGCCTGGGCTGGTCTGGTGTGGCTCCCGCACTCAGCGCTGCGCTGGGCGGCCTCTGCAGTGCATTGTCCCTCCCCCAGATGGTCCCTCGCTCTCCGCACGCCTGGCACCACCCCCCCCCTCCACAGTGGGCGGCGACCCAGCGGCTCGGATCGGATTCGCACAGCGCCGCCGCCACAGCCAGCACTGCAGTGAGATAACGAGTGAGCCAGGCAGGGCAGAGCTGCGAGTGCGCCCCCCCCCAGATGTTGCGCCCAGTGCGACCGGCCCCCCCTGCACCCCCCACGCTACGCCACTGAGGACACCACTACCCATGTGTGCAGCATTTTGAGCCCAGTACCACTGAGCCTGTACCGGGCTTCACCAATCCAGCAGTTCAGGTCACCTCTCTTCCAGTGACACATCCCATGGTTGCTATGGGATACAGGAAAAGCTATCTCTCTCAAAACTTTGTGCTTGCTGTCTTCTCCAGGGGCCCCTCTACATACTCGAGGCTGGATCCCTAGGCACTCTGTGCCATGTGTCTGGTCCCAAGGAGTGGGAAACCAACCGCTAGTGGAGGTGCCAAACACTTAACCCCCTCCACAACCAGAGGAGCCATCATCCCTGCCAGTAACCCATCTCCTAGCTGCTTGGCTGCATTGCATGTGACACAAACACTGTAAGCAACAACACATTAACTTCCACCGGACAGTGCACTGTGTGTTATACCCATGTATTGCATCTTCCTCTAGCTCATTCCCCTTGTTGTGTTGCAAGCCCTATTCTTTGATACAGCTTTACAAAGGTGATCTAGTGCCAATAAGGTAATCATATCTGAAAAACAGCAGAAAGTCCACAGTCCTTTAGAGGCAAGTGTCTATTATGGAAAATAATTTACAAGAAGCAGCAAGTATCCTTAAAGACAATAACTCCACAGCTGGCAGTTAAGTCAACAGAGGCCCCAGGTTCCCAGCCCCTTAGGGAACTCCAACTGGCCGCCCCAGATGGGGGCACTGATTGACAGAGTAACAGCCTACATCTTGGTAATGTTTCCCTCTGGAAAATAGTTGAGAAATTCTAGTCAATCACTTCCTCAGATTCATCACACATTTACATTGTGACAATTTGCACCTGTCTCGCTGAGTAAACTTGCAGACATGAGCACAGACAGGAGAAACAGCACGACTTAAAGAGGAACTGCAGTCTGCTCACATAATTTGTAATAAAAACATATTTGCCATTCTGAAGCTTCCCGCAAACCACTTTGCATATTTTTTAATATATACTGTGATTCCGTACTTACCAAATATGTTGCAGAAATCTACCTCCACTCCACTAAGTCTGGCTGCAGCCATTTTTACTGTGGGCAGCTCCAGCTGCTGCTTGTTCATTTCCTGGATTTACACAGACACACACATACATATACAGACACACTTATATACAGACACACACACACATATATATATATATATATATATATATATATATATATATATATATATATACACACACAGATAGGCAGGCACACTCTGTCAGGCACCACTGCTTGCCTGCACATTTCCCTCTCTTAATGAATACTCATGGATCTCTGCAGTCTTCTGTTATCTCCGCCCTCATCCTGCCCCCTCCAGCTTTGCAGCTCTCATTGGCTCTCCTACGACTCCTCCCTTGCTGACAAACTCTCACAAGATTTGAAGAGAGAGCTGTGCATGGTGTCATAAGCCTAGGCTTTTTACCAGACAAGAAAGAGGAAGTGGGCTGTATAAGGTATTTACTGGCAGAAAAAAAATGGGATTTTTGACTCCCCATAAAATCCATTTCTCTGGTGTTCATTGATGGACACAGCTCCTAATTCTTCTTAACCATTGGGTTATACTGCCCCTACAGGACTAGTACACTAGGCAGGAAAAAGCTTGACTACGTCTATGGGCAGTCCTAGGGGGTTTACACACAAACTTAGCTATAGACACAGCAGCTATAGGCAATCAGTTTTGTTACAAGCAGTATGAGAAGAAAGCCAACTTCACAGAGGGTTGGGTACGGTCTCCGTCAATGAAAATCAGAGAAATGGATTTTACGGTAAGTCAAAAATCCCATTTTCTCTTTCGTTCATTGACTGACACAGCTCCTGATTTTTCTTAACCATTGGGACGTCCCAAAGCAATGTTGAACATGAGGGGGTGGGAAAAAACACAGCTGAAAAAATTCCCAAGGCTAACCATAGCCAACAAGGTAACATGGAGTTCAACCATAACAACTGGAGCTCACCTGAAAAAAACAATGCACCCTAAAGAGGACCAAGTCCTCTAAACAGCAGCCTGCAAAACCTGCATCACTGATGCCTGATGGCAGAAGGCTCAGGAAGCACTAAGCGCCCGAGTAGAGTGTGCCTTGTGACAGGAAGTCAGGTAAATCTGTGGATGTAGTCACAGACAGGAGATACATTTCCACCTGGTGTAGAAAGTTCACCAATTACTATAGGGTGTCGGCTGAAAAGGTAGCCAGGATGGCTTAAGGAAGTTGAAAGGCCTTCAGCTGTTCGGAATGAGGAAGTTAAGGTCTCTATAATTTGTCCAAAGGACTGCGTACGGACTGTGAAAGTTGGAAAGATGAAGCCCAACGTGTCCAGCAGCAGTTAAAGGAGATTGAAGCCTGTGTGGCAAAATTACATTCTCATTCCCAGAAGCTAGCCAATGAGGTGAAGGCTCTTATGCAGGGAAAAGGAGATTCTGAACACAAGAGGGAAAAAGTAGAGGCACAGCTTCTGGAATCGCAAGTCAAGGTGTCAGAAGGTGACCGATTGTGTGCTAAGCTGTCAGAGAAGGCAAACCGACTGCAGGTAGAGTTGGATAATGTCACAAATCAGCTTTCTCAAGCAGACAGCAAATCTAGAGATATTGCGGGAGATTTTTCTATCTTGGAATCGCAGCTGCAAGACACGCAGGAACTCTTACAGAAAGAGAGGTGTCAAAGGCTGAGTTTTAGCACAAAGCTCAAACAAATGGAAGATGAGAAAAATGGCTTCCTGGAACAATTAAAAGAGGAGGAGGAAGCAAAGAAAAACCTATCAGAGCAAGTCGCAACACTGCAAGCTCAGATAGCGGATATGAAAAAACGCATGGAAGAAAGCGTTGGTTCATTAGAAAATGTTGAAAATGTGAAAAAGAAGTTTGATCAGATGCTTGGTGAGGAGAAGACTGTGTCTGCAAAATATGCAGAAGCGGAGGTGCGTGATAAAGAGAGCAAAGCCCTGTTCTTGGCTTGCTCCTTGGAGGAAGCTCTAGAGTGTGGGGTTGAACTAGAGAGAGTTGACAAACAGCTGTGTACAGAGATGGAAGATTTGGTCAGCTCCAAGGATGATGTTGTGAAAGGCGCTCAGGAGCTGGAAAGGTCTAAGCGAGCCTTAGAACAGCAAGTAGAAGAAATGAAGATTCAGTTGGAAGAACTTGAAGAGGATCTGTCCCAAAGAGGGGATAGTGTGCCTGATGCAGTTTATAAAAGGATCAGTGTTTTTGGGGTCTGTCCTGAGTGAGCATCAGAAATTTGATGACATGTTGCTTGAATCACCCCTCTGGAATAAACAGTTCCTTCAAAAACTTCAAGCATTGGAAAATGTATCATTAGAGCTTCAGCAAACAAAGGAGCTGTGTAAGAAATGTGATGATTTCTCATTTCAGGCTGAAAACCTAGTGGAGAAAACTAAAGCAGAGAAAACTAAAGCATGTGATATAAAGCTGGGAGAAAAAAGCAAACACCACCTAGTGGAGAAAACTAAGGCTGTTTGTGAAAACGTGAAGCAAATGAATTTCAAGTGCCTTTCAGGGAATATTTCCAAAATGGAACTGGTGAAAGACAGGTGGCAGAAGTTTGATCGTGATCTTGAGATACATTCCATGTGGAGTTCAGATAAAGAAAAGGAACCAGGTGACCTTGAGCGGTCAAATAGTTCAGCAGAAAGTGCATTGAAGAAACCTGTAATAGACTGTGTTGTTGCCTTTGACCCATGTGTTGGTGGAAGGAAAGTTGATGATGTCTCTGGAAAAAGGAACAGGGGTCACTTTGAAGAAATGTGTGACCGCCTGTTGTCGCAAATGGAAGGCCCTCTGCACAGCATCTTAGAGCAAGCTAAGCTCAAGAAAGAAGGTCATTCCCTTTTACAACAAAGAGTCAATGATTGTGTACAGCTGTATGGAGAGGCAACTCAAGTCACAGAGGGACGTCAAGAGTCCCTACTTGGAACAAAGCTAAGTGAAGCAGAGGTTCTCAAAGTTTTGTGGAAAACATTTATTGATTGCAGAGAGAGGCGGCTCAAGAATGTTGAAGACATTAAGACTAGCAAAATTGAGTTGCCTATGGATCACGGTCCTCCATGGCGGATAGGACAAACTTGTATGCAAGACAAGAGGAATGTGTATATGAGATGAGAGACAAACTGTGTGACATTTATGAGAAATCTGTCAATGAAGATGACAGAAACAGTTTCATCCGGAAGCTTGAGGATACTAGGAGGCTTATCAGTGAGAGTCAAGAGAAGTGCCTGACACATGCGTGTCTGGAAATCTGTGTCCCAACCCTAGGGTTGAAACAAGAGGGGGGGGGGGGTATGTGACAGGAAGTCAGGTAAATCTGTGGATGTAGTCACAGACAGGAGATACATTTCCACCTGGTGTAGAAAGTTCACCAATTACTATAGGGTGTCGGTTGAAAAGGTAGCCAGGACGGCTTAAGGAAGTTGAAAGGCCTTCAGCTGTTCGGAATGAGGAAGTTAAGGTCTCTATAATTTGTCCAAAGGAAGTCCTATTGATTGCTGCCTCCTGTCGCCGTGTGGGCTGGGAGAGGAGGACAGTCAGATGTGTGCCCCCTGAAAGCTGTGTGAGCATGGGGAAGACCTCCTGAAGCGATGTGAAGCTGAGGAGGGTAACAAGTGTGAAGACTACTCAAGGTGAGGTCTTGGATCCGTTTCTATGTGAAAAGAAACCAATGGACATTTCCTGTGTGAAGGGGAAATTAATTAAGACTGAAGACTACTCAAGGTGAGGTCTTGGACTATTTCTATGTGGAAAGAAATAAATGCACTGTGTTCTGTGTGAAGAGGAAAAGGGACATGATCAATGGACATTTGTTGTGTGAAGAAAAAAACATGGACTATTGAGTGTCTGCTGTAGGATCAACAAAGTTTGCCCAACAGTAAGTTGGAGACAGACTCCGTAGGTAGGTTCCAGTATGTGAGAAGGTAGCCGCCCACAGTGGCAAGGATTTATTTTGTGTTTTATTTTATTTTGGATGTTTTTGCTGCATGCACTTGTTTGAAGAAAATTGCATGAATAAACCAAAGTGTTGTTTGCAACCACTTCTCGGCTGTCTCCCTGTGTAACGAACCCCCCCAAGGGGTCATCCACGCCTACCACTGAGCTAATCAACCCCACAGCCTTAACAGGGAAAGGAGGAATCTGACCCCTAATTGAATAGGCCTGAATCACTGTCTGTCTGATCCATCTGGAAATGGTCTCAGCAGAAGTGACCAACCCTTTTCGAGGTCCAATCGTGAGTACAAACAAATTGCCTCCCTAAAAGACTCCGTAGCTGCCAGGTACACCCTAATTGTCCGAACCACATCCAGGGAATGCAGAGCAATTTCCTTAGGATGTTTAGGCCTGGGACATAGGGAAGGCAACACAATGTCTTCATTCAAAAGGAAATCAGAAACGACCTTTGAAAGGAACAACGAATAGGGACGAAGAACCATCTTAGCTCTGTAAACCAACAGGTAAGGTGAAAGACAAGACAACGCCGCCAGCTCCGACACCATGCACGCAGAAGTAATAGCCACCAAAAAGGCCACCTTCTGGAACAACGTAAGCAGGGGAACCTCCCAATATTTTCAAAGGGAGATTCCTGGATAACTGACAACACCAATTTGAGGACTCACGGCGGTAATGGAGACCACACTGGAGGAACCAAGTTTCAAGCTCCCTGGATAAAAATACGCACCAAGGAAAGAAAAGCGCCAAGGCCAAAACCTGGCCCTTGATGTACTGAAGGCCAGGCACTGCTCAATCCCCCCCCCCCCCCCTTGGAGGAAAGCCAAGATCCGAGCCACCAAAAAGGAGCAAGGGAGAACCTCAAAAGACTCACACCACGCAACGTACGTCGTCCAAGTACCTTTCTAGAGGTAGATTTTATAACCTTTAACAGTATAAGAATCACTGATTCAGACAAACCTCTATCCTTCAGCACCTGGCAAGCTGTTAAAACCAGTGACTATAAGGCAGGATGGAAGATTGACCCTTGGGACAGCAGATCTTCCCTGAGAGGAAGTCTCCAAGGAGCATCAGCCACAGGCCATACCAGATCGGCGTACCATGAGTGGCGAGGCCAGTCTGGAGCCACTAGAAAGACCAGAATCCCTTGCTGCCTATATCCTGCACATGAGTCTTGGCAGAAGTTGGAGAGTGGGAAAGACATAAATCAGACGATACTGACACCAAGAAGCCACTAATGTGTCTGCGGCGTCAGCCAGAGGATCCCGAGACCATCCCACAAACCTTTGTACCTTCCATGGACTGTGTACTGCAGAGAGGGCTGGAACGATCGTTCTGCCCACCTTAGAATGCTGACTACTTCCCGATCCATCAGGACACTTCTTGTGCCCCCATGTTGATTGACATAGGCCACGGCTGTGGCATTATCTGATTGAATTCGTACCGGACACCTCTGATAACGAATTGTCCTTGACCACAAGCTGTGCCGAGGATGCCTCCCCACTCGGACAGGCTGGCATTAATGGTAACAACTGCCCAGTAAAGAGGGAGAAGGATTTCCCCTGTCGAAGTGCCAGAGAACTAAGCCACCTCTAGAGACTGTGGATTCTTGTCCCATTTCACCAGAATCTCGTTTTGCAGAGATCTTGTGTGGAACTGTGCAAACAGAAGCGCCACGAAGGTAGACACCATCAGGCCCAGCACCCGCATGCAAGTCCGGAGGGATGACTGTCATCCATGGAAGCTCTAAACAGGCGATCCCCCACAAAGGGGAGATCAGATAAGGCCTTCTTAGAAGTCTGGTGTGCAGATCAGCATTATCAGCTAGATAAGATGCCGAAGGACCACTGCTGATACAGAAAGCCTAAAATCGAAGGACTCGCATCCATAGAGGCATCACAGATAAACTGTAGCCCCTGGATCAACTGATTTGCCAGCTCCGCAAAGGCAGGGGGAAGCCGTTTCCCCCCCCCCCCCAGGTCCCGGCGTAAAAATTTAGCCCACTCGTCAGTTTGCGACAGCAATAGTAAGTACTGGCCTAAGCCGAACCAGCCATAGTGAAACATATGGCGGGTCAGAGCCACGGCACTCCTAACAACGGATCTTTAAAGACCAAGGACTCCTCAACCGGAAGTAAGGTAGCTTTATTTACCTTGGAGACCGACCAGTCCACAAAAGGTGGGACTGTCCACTTTTTAAGCAGGGAATCCTTATAAGGATACCGCATAGCAAAACACATAGGGTGCGTTTTGGACAACCCCAGTGTTATGTGACAATGCTGTCAAAGTAGGCGGGAAAGGGGAACACCCCTGCCATAGTGGAGGACCTGTGGTGCCAAATGGGACCGGCGCCTCCACCGCAGCATCTCCATCTTTAAAATTTTTCACTCTGACACAATCAGTGCATCCACCAGTGTATCTACCTGTGCCTTTTCATGCACGGCTAGAGGAGCAGAGGAAATATCCTCGCTGTCTGAGCACTCAGGGTGCATGGACGCAGAGCCAGTAGGGTGACTCGTGCCCGCGGCGGCCAAAACAGATTCAGGATCTGATGGACAGATGAGGCAGGGGAGGGAGGTGGGCACTATCGTATACTAAGGTCACCTGGAAAAACAAAAGGGGTAGGTGCCCTCCACAATAATGGTGGCATGGTTGCCATCAAACATTAAACTGCTCCCACAGCGCCACCTCCAAGCTGGCGGCATTGCCTAGTAGGCTGCAGCCTCAATTTGTGTGGAGGCCCAGCCGCAATTGCACTCATCCCAGCCAGGCTCACTGCGTCTGCCCCCCCCAATGGAGGCCCACTCGGCCGCATGACCTAGTAGGCATCAAGCCGCAACCTAGATTTTTGTGGATGCCCAGCAGAGCTGACCACCCAGGGGCAGCGGATGCCCAAACGGAGGATAGCGGCTTCAGCCGCCCTCACTGGGGCCACCCCACATAACTCCTGACCAGTAGGCTGCAAATCCGCGGCCTAAATTTGGGGCCGGATCCGGACACGTGAGGCACGGACCAGCAGATGCCAAACCATCTGCTCCCCCAGCCAGGACCTGCCTTAGGTGTTCAGGCGCCCTGTACGAGCTAATCCTGTGGTGCCCCCCTCCCCCCGTGCACGCATTTTTTTGCACCTTTTTTCAACTTTATTTGATTTTTCTTTTTTATGATCACTAATAACTTAGCCCCCTTACATCAGAGACCCCCCACACAGAGCCCCCCTTACATCAGAGACCCCCAGACAAAGCCCCCCTTAATTTAGAGCCCCCCTACATCAGAGAGCCCCCCCACATAGCCCCCCTTACATCAGAGACCCCCCCACACAGAGCCCCCTTACATCAGAGACCCCCCACACAGAACCCCCCTCACATCAGATACCCCCACACAAAGCCCCCCTCACATCAGAAACCCCCTCACACAGAGCCCCCCTCACATCAGAGACCCCCCAAACAAAGCCCCCCTCGTCAGAGACCCCCACACAGAGCCCCCCTCACATCAGAGACCCCCACACAAAGCCCCCCTCACATCAGAGACTCCCCACACAGAGCCCCCCTCACATAAGAGACCCCCCACATCACAGACCTCCCACATCAGAGACCCCCTTACATCAGAGACCCCTTACATCAGAGACCCCCACACAAAGCCCCCCACACAGAGCCCCCACTTACATCAGAGACCCCCCCCCACACACAGCCCCCCTCACAGCAGAGACTCCCCCACACAGAGCCCCCACACACAAAGCCCCCCTCACATCAGAGACCCCCCACACAAAGCCCCCCTCACATCAGAAACCCCCCACACAAAGCCCCCCTCACATCAGAGACCCCCCACACAAAGGCCCCCTCACATCAGAGACCCCCCACACAAAGCCCCCCTCACATCAGAGACCCCACACACAGAGCCCCCTTACATCAGAGACCCCCCACACAAATCCCCCCTTACATCAGAGACCCCCCCACACAAAGCCCCTGAGAACATCAGACCCCCTACACACACACAAAGCCCCCCTTACAGAGACCCCCCACACAAAGTCCCCCTTACATCAGAGACCCCCCACACAAGGCCCCCCTTACATCAGAGACCCCCACATCAGAGACCCCCTTACATCAGAGAGCCCCCTTACATCACAGACCCCCCACACAAAGCCCCCTTATATCAGAGCCCCCCACACACAGAGCCCCCCTTACATCACAGACCCCCTCAAAATGCCCCCTTACATCAGAGCCCCCGCACACACAGAGCCCCCTACATCAGAGAGACCCCCTTACATCACAGACCCCCCACACAAAGCCCCCCTCACATCAGAGACCCCCTTACATTTTTTGAAGGAGAGAGACCTTACTTACCTCACGCTGTCTGCAGCTTTTTTTTTCTTTAAACTTCCCGCCCACACATCCCCGGGGAGTGTGGGCGGGGCAGATGGGGGAGGAGAAGGGGCTGGGGGGGGGGGAGAAGATGCTGGAGGAGGAGGAGCTGACGATCTCTCCTCTGGCGTCCCTGCAGGGAGGAGGGATCTGTCAGCGTGGATCGGAGGCTAAGCTGTGTGTGATACACAGCTCAGACTGCAGCAGTAGGAGGCCAAGGCACAGCCGCACAGTGGGAGGTAAGCAGCGGCCATGGCATGTGTTAACCCTGTCCAGGCCGCGGTCACCGCTTACCTCCGCTGTGCGGCCTGATCTTCTGCGAGCTGTGATGGCCGCACGGCGCCCCTGTTGCCCATAGCGCCCTGTGCGGCCGCACAGCTCTCACACCCCAAAGGCCGGCCCTGCCCCCAGCCCAACAATTTCAGCAGGGAGCCCAGAGCACATCCCTGCCCTAGTCACCAACCCCCAGGGTAGCAGGGGAACCCTGCTCAACCCCCGTTGTGCACCAGGAAAAAACCCACTCAGCAGCAACTCCAAACAAGCCCCCCTTAGAAGCACGTGGCAAAAGTCAGCTCATAACCTCACCCAGGGAGGGTGGGGGCCTGAACACCCACAGTGACCACCAAATTTTTAGAGGGATGGAGGGGGAGGAGGGAGAGTAACTTGGGGGTCCCACCATTGCAAGGAGGGGCCGATGTCCACCCCAAAACCCTCCAGGGGTAGGGGGGACAGCTACTCACCAAACCAGGAGCAGGGTGGGCACTGCTCCTGACAGACCACCACTCCATCGGAATGTGGGTGGCTGTCGTCCAGGAGGAACCCAATGCCTAGGTCGTATGCGCCCTTAGCGAGACATTTAACTCACAGGCCAGCCCCCATCCAGTGGGGCTATGTCGCGACCAACCTAGTGCAGAGCTGAGGCCTGCGCGTGCTCGCTGGCCAGACTGGGGGGAACCTCTGGACCTAGATTATCCAGTCTGTCGCCCAGTCTGGCAGTTGATACTAGATTCTCACAGGAACAAAATAACAAAGATAGAAAAAAAATCCATTTAAAAGTAAAAACATTGCCGGGACCAACGATCCCAGCAAGGAACTAGGTCCTTACTCCTGACTAGGCAGAGTGCCTATAGCTGAGTGTGGGTGTATACCCCCTGGGACTGCCCATAGGTGTAATCAAGCTTTTTCCTGCCTAATGTCCTACTCCTGTAGGGGGCAGTATAACCCAATGGTTAAGAAGAATCAGGAGCTGTGTCTGTCAATGACCAAAAGAGAAAAAATGTTTTACTATCCAAAGTTAAAACAACAAGGGCAGAGGATTTAATAGATGGAAAGATGAAATAATGACTGAAGAGCTGCTTTAAGACAGATACAGTAGCTGCAGGACTTAACTCAGAACAGCAGAAAAACATTAACCCCTTGTAGGCACCTGCCTACAACCTTCTATTATCTAACAGAGCGCACAGCCCAATCAAAAAGACTCAGATGCATACTGAGAGGGGCCCTTTTCAAGACCTCAAAGCAACACAGCAGTCAAAAACACAGAAGGTTAACAGCTTTGGCCTCACTTTCATTGAGATATCTACTGCTTTGATCAGTAAAAGTAACCCAACCTCAAGTCTAAAAAAAATTGTTGTAGGAGAATAAAGCAGCTGCCTTTCCCTGCCTCTCGGCTGCCCCGGTTGTGATGCTCATTCAGTGTTTTTAGTAATTTCCGAATCAATGGCCAGGAACAAGTATATAAAAAGATTGTGCATGCCTGTTTTACCTAAGTGACACAGAAATATTTAAAGCCAGGAACTAGTATTCTTAGAAGAATGTCACCCTCCAAATTTCTCACAGTACAGATCAGTGTTGCCAACCGCCCGTAAATTTACAGGCAGCCCGTAAATTTTAGCCCATTTTCGGGCTGCCCGTAAATGCCCGTTTCGGGCAGCGGTGCCCGTGAAAAAGATGGCAGAATGGCCGTCGCGCAACTGCACATGCGCCGTTCCGAAGCCTGTCGGGCTCGGGAAAGCTTGCCTATTTCCGGCTGGGTGGGCACATGTGCAGTGACGAACTGGCGATGGTTGGCGCCATTTTTTTAAAAAACAGTGATACTGTCTCGCTGGCATCGCGGATAGAGAAGAGGAGGACACTCGTGAGAACTGGGGGCAGAGAAGGACAGTGCTCAGTCCTGTGGGGGCTAGAGGCAGGGGGCAGAGAAGGACAGTGCTGTGGGGGCTGAAGTGGGGGCAGAGAAGGACAGGGCTGTGGGGGCTGAAGTGGGGGCAGAGAAGGACAGTGCTGTGGGGGGCTAAAGGCAGGGGGCAGAGAAGGACAGTGCTGTGGGGGGCTGAAGTGGGGGCAGAAAAGGACAGTGCTGTGGGGCTGAAGGGACAGAGTAGGACAGTGCTGTGGGGGCTGAAGGGGGCAGAGGACAGTGCTGTGGGGGGCTAAAGGGGGCAGAGGAAGACAGTGTTGTGGGGGCTGAAGGGGGCAGAGAAGGACAGTGCTGTGGGGGCTGAAGAGGGGGCAGAGAAGGACAGTGCTGTGGGGGGCTAAAGGCAGGGGGCAGAGAAAGACAGTGCTGTGGGGGGCTGAAGTGGGGGCAGAAAAGGACATTGCTGTGGCACTGAAGGGACAGAGTAGGACAGTGCTGTGGGCGGCTAAAGGGGGCAAAGAAGGACAGTGCTGTGGGGGCTAAAGGGGGCAGAGAAGGACAGTGCTGTGGGGGCAAAAAGGGGCAGAGAAGGACAGTGCTGTGGGGGCAGAGAAGGACAGTGCTGTGGGGTGCTGAAGGGGGCAGAGAAGGACAGTGCTGTGGGGGGCTAAAGGAGACAGAGAAGGACAGTGCTGTGGGGGGCTAAAGGGGGCAGAGAAGGACAATGCTGTGGGGGCTAAAGGGGCAGAGAAGAACAGTACAGTGGGGGCTGAAGGCAGGGGGCAGAGAAGGACAGTGCTAAGTGCTGTGGGGGCTAAATGCAGGGGGCAGAGAAGGATGGTGCTGTGGGGGCTAAAGGCAGAGGGCAGAGAAGGACAGTGCTGTGGGGGCTCAAGTGGGGGCAGAAAAGGACAGTGCTGTGGGGGCAGAAAAGAACAGTGCTGTGGGGGGCTAAAGGCAGGGGGCAGAGAAGGACAGTGCTGTGGGGGCAGAGAAGGACAAGTGCTGTGGGGGCTGAAGTTGGGGCAGAGAAGAATAGTGCAGTGGGGGCTGAAGGCAGGGGGCAGAGAAGGACAGTGCTGTGTGGGCTGAAGGGGGCAGAGAAGGACATTGCAGTGGGGGCTGAAGGGGGCAGAGAAGGACAGTGCTGTGGGGGCTGAAGGCAGGGGGCAGAGAAGGAAAGTGCTGTGTGGGCTGAGGTGGGCAGAGAAGGACATTGCTGTGGGGGCTGAAGGGAGCAGAGAAGGACATTGCTGTGGGGGGCTGAAGGGGCAGAGAAGGACAGTGCTGTGGGGGCTGAAGGGGGCAGAGAAAGACAGTGCTGTGGGGGCTGAAGGGAGCAGAGAAAGACAGTGCTGTGGGGGCTGAAGGGGACAGAGAAAGACAGTGCTGTGGGGGCTGAAGGGGACAGGGAAGGACAGTGCTGTGGGGGCTGAAGGGGACAGGGAAGGACAGTGTTGTGGGGGTTGAAGGGGACAGGGAAGGACAGTGCTGTGGGAGCAAAAGGGGACAGGGAATGACAGTGCTGTGGGGACTGAAGGGGGCAGAGGACAGTGCTGTAGAGGGTATATGAAGGTGGGCAGAGGAGGACTCTGCTGTGGGAGGTTGATGTAAAGGGTGGCAGAGGTAGACACTGATGTATAGGGTGAAGGGGGCAGATTAGAACACTACTGTTAGGGGGGAAATGGGGGTGTCTGCAGCCTCTGACCACCTCCTGTACCATGTCCGCATCCTCTGACCACCTCCTGTAGTATGTCCGCAGTCTCTGATCACCCCCGGTATCATGTCCGCAGCCTCCAACCACCTCCTGTATGATGTCCGCAGCATCTTACCACCTCCCGTATCATGTCCGCAGCTTTTGACCACCCTCAGGTAAGTGACAGCGCCACCAGGCCAGTCTAAGGGAGGGTCACTGATCTAAGGGCTGGGTGAATACAATAATGTAAGGGGGAACTAATATAAATGTTTCCCCCTTATAGCAGGGAATCCCCCCCCTTTCCTTAGTGTAATTAATCTGTGGAAGGTGGTCTCTTGTTACCACAGTCCCCCCTCCCCCCCCCCACATCAGAGTTCCTGATATTCCTCTCTACATCAGAGTCTGCAGGATTCTCCCCTTACAGTGCAAGGGGGAACTCTGCGGACCCTGATGTAAAAGGGAACTCTGATGTAAAGGGCAATGCTGCAGACCCTGATGTAAGTGGGAACTCTGATGTAAAGGGGAATGCAGTGGACTCTGATATAAGGTGGTTTCTGGTCACCAGAGCACCCGCTTACATCAGAGTTCCCCCTTAAATCAAGATCTGCAGCATTCCTCTTTATGTCAGAGTTTCACTGTAAGGGGGGATCCTGCACACTCTGATATATGGGGGAACTCTGTGCTGGCTGGGTTATATTAATCTGACCTTCATGTAAATGGAGAAATATGGTTTTTGACTTTTGTTTAACTTAAACACATTGCTAATAGCACTATCTACATGTTTATAGTTTAAGTATTGATATTTGCACGGTTTAGCACTGAAAACGGCCATTTTATGTACATTTTTGCAGTGCCAGTAAAAAAATTGTGCCGTTTGTAAATGTTGGCGTTCTGCCAGTAAATTTCACTCCGGGGGGTTGGCAACACTGGTACAGATTTGCATTGGATGAATGTGGGAAAGCCAACAGATTGCTTTACACATCAGCTAACATTTAAATGTCCCTGAGACCAATAGGTTGGAGGTTTAGTGTCCTTAGCCTATGTCCATATGCTAATTTATCATGGTTTGTGTACTGAGAGTATATTTTAACTCTAACTAGGTCACCAGATTTTTTGAGTTTTCTCCACAAATGTTTACAGAGGAACCCTCGGGATCGATCCTCAGCTACTGAGCTTCTTGAGGTTAGTTCTAATGAAGAATGCCTACTGATTCTGGTTATAAATTCACAAAAAAACAGCAGTAAACAAAAAAAAATGCATGTTTTTTTTTTCCCCTAAGCACCC
Source organism: Pelophylax lessonae (assembly GCF_965119305.1). Classification (NCBI taxonomy): domain Eukaryota; kingdom Metazoa; phylum Chordata; class Amphibia; order Anura; family Ranidae; genus Pelophylax; species Pelophylax lessonae. The sequence continues at coordinate 547,281,359 of NC_138771.1, read as the reverse complement.
ATTTGTGTCTAGTGTCACCGAAAACAGCCCTCTAAGAGAATTAGTGGCTGAGCTTCTTGCAGACATCATGGAGGAGGAAGAAGTTGGGAGTCTAAAGGATGGCAATTCCGAGGTGAGAAAAATAAAAATGAATTGTCCCCTTGAATGTATGATTTCTTTTATAAAATGTCATAGCAGTAACACAACTTGGAAAGTATTGCCTGTGCATAAAACGAATTCTAACAGAATGCCCCAGAAATGCAAGAAATTATGTATATATACTGTTTTTGTTGTCCAGCACCCATTAACACCTTGCAATATTTCCTGTAGATTGATCTTCCACACGAAAGCAACAGTGAAGATGACAGTTTGAGAGATCCCACATTTTCAGTAGAGAAGTCTCCCATTAAAGCAGAGGATAAATGCACAAGAAATGGCTTGCACATGTCTGGTCAAATTCAAGAAGACCCAGTGAAAGACCTCAACCAGAAGCCACCAATTCCAGTACAGAGAGGAACAAGTTTCTTGAAACAGATGCGCAGACTCTCTGCCCCCACACTTTCCAAAGAAATCAGGGCATCTGTAAAGTGGAAAGTTGATAGTGAGCACAGTCACATACGTGAGAGAGAGCTGGCTAAATGGAAGTACAACCACCCATTTCAGAATGTTGCAATTGCTCTACCCAGCTCTGAAGTTACAGAATATGCCTCTTCTTCAGTTACTGGTGCAAAGATGGAGAACACCCAAGTTGTAGAGGAAATCAACAGAAATGCTATAAATGTAGACGAGAGTCCTAAAGGAATTTCTGAAAAATATATACATGACACACAGAATTTACTGCAAGAAAATGTTCAAGATTACATTAAGGCTCAAGATTGTGTTACTATAGACCATTCAGATTCCCTCGATACCAAGGAAAAAGCCATACAAAAACTTGATCCTGTTTCACCTGTCTGTCCCATGTCAGGGTGGAGAAGTAGTGAAGACCTCTGCATTTCTTCTAGGAAGATAGGTAGAACATTGTCAATGCCGGGCCGTTTAAAAAAATGTTCTTGGATAAAACTTAAATCCAACGACTCAGGTTCTGCGAGTAAAGTAGATGGTGCAGAAGGAGAAATTACTAAGCACACTGACCAGCAGAAACCTCATGAGGATTTAGGGAATGACAAAGATGAGGTGGTGAATAAATGTTCTTCATCTGCTTCTGCAAAACAATCTGATGTACAACAATGGGACTATTCAATTTCAAGGGAGAAGAGAGCATCAGTAAAATGGGGAAGTGAAAGAGGTCACGGTGCAACAAATTCCACAGTAAATGATATACTTTTGCACAATCCACACAATATTTCAGGGCTTGGAGAAACCCAAGAATGCAGCCAAGAAATAGCTCCTAATACTTCTGAAAGGGAATGTATAGACACTATGCTCTGCCAGCCACAGATATCCACATATATATCAGCTAAGGAACATGGAAATTTTGCAGAGGCCATTGTGACCAATATTGAAAATACAAGGGACAGTAATGAAGTAGTAAATTACAATTATACAGAAACATGTGGCCAAACATATGCAGGTTCAGGGTCACCTGACCATATTAGACAGAACAGCGATGACAAAGCAAATGTGCAGAATTCCTCTGGGAAAGCACTGCGGAGGTGGACATTACCCCTTTCAGAAAGTGAAAATAGGATTTTGCCACAGGACACATCTCAGAAAACAAAGCCAGAAGTTAAAATCATATTGGGGGTTAATGGTCTGGACAACAGAAAGTGTTCCTCAACCAGAGGACACAGGGTGAGATTTGAGGAAAATGTTATTGTGGAGTCTGTCGGAGAGAAAACAGTCAGCACTGGTGAGCAAGTTGTTGTTAAGAGATGTAATAATAGAAGCATACCAAAGAAAAAAATAAACTTTGCCCGATGTTCATGGACTGTCCTACCCAGTGAGCTCAAGGATGGGGCTATTGAAGGAAACGAAGGCCCTGCATATATTGGAGATGGAACGCTTGACTCAAGTCTGGAGAATGCACAGAAGGTAGGGGACCTCAGTACTCTTATGTAAAGCTGGCTATACACTAGTAGAATTTTTATTTTATTTTAAGAACCTTTGTTCAATTTGCTAAGCATTACTCGGGTCAAATCAACGTTCATTTTCAACCACAATGACTAGAAATTTAGTAGGATATATGTTAAAAGAGATAACAAGGTTTATTTTCTAGCAGCAAAGCAGGAGCAAAGTGTGTACTTTCTAAAGTACAAGCTCCCTTTGAAAAATAAATGTGAGTGAATGTTAGTAAAAATGTAAATCTGTGTTCACTTTTAATACCCAATGATGTGTAATGAAAATTAAAAAAAAAAAAAAAAAAAAAACAGGATTGTTGATAGCACATGATTAGGTATTTAAATTGAACACAGGTTTACCTCTACCCTTTTGTTAAATCAACTCCAATGTGTTTTAAATATACATTAATCTTTTAATACTTCTATAATCTGCTATAATCTGTTTTTTATTTTCCGCGCTCTTTTAATTTAGTTCTTCTAGTTGTCCTTGGGGAGAACACCTGGTCATAGCAGCCCAAACATATCTTATGAAATTACAATGAACTAAAGAGATTGTTTATAGCAAAATAATCGGATTTTCTTTTTCTGCTCAGGGGGTAGAAATGCATTTAGATCAAAATGAAAATTTTACCGAACATGCTGGCAGAACTGTACGGATTACACGGAGGTTCGTGGTGGATGGAAAGGAAATGAAAGTCTCATCTTGTAAACGAAAAGCTGATTCAAACAACATAGATATAAAAGAGCGTTCAGTTAGGTGAGGATGTGATTTCAACTTTTATCTTTATCTGTTTAGGTTGTGCTCTTTACTTGTGATAGGTTTAGTGCTGTAGCGTATCTCGTCTATGCGGATCAATAGCAAAACGTTATGAACAACCAAAAAAAGACTAAAGCTAGCCGTACACACATAGATTTTTTTATTTTTTTTGCCTGCGTGCTGGTGGAAAAAAATCTTACAGGTTCCTCTATCCATGCTCAACAATGAAAATGGACAAATTTCCCGCTGCAGATATTGTATTCTGACAGCTGGCTCCACCCGAACAGTGCCCACATCTGTTTGGAAGCAGCAATTGTTTGGTTAACAATTTTCTGCCTGGCTCCTTCGTTTGCTTTCAAAAGATGTTGAGCAGTAAAGCCTCGTACACACTATTGTCTGGACCATGAAGCAAATTTTTTCACCAGGAACTGGCCGATATTCGCCCCATGTATTGCCAGCTTAAGTTGTCCATCTAGACTTCCTGTTTTAGGATGGCCAGAACTGATCTGATCTTTACAACCGAAGCAAAAGATTCAAGAATGGCTTCAGATGATCGAGCGAGGATCGGGCCATGTGGATCATGATATATTTAAAGTGTAAAGCTTAAAAAAAATGGATTTTTGACTTACCGTAAAATCCTTTTCTCTTAAGTTCTTAAGACGGACGCAGTTCCTGATGCATATCAGTAGGGCTATACTGCCCCCTACAGGAGTAGGACACTAGACAGAAAAAAAGTTCTGGCGGGTACACCCTCTCTCTTCCTGCATAGGATGTCAGTTTTGTATCAAAGCAGTGTCAGAGAAATAATACCAACCCAACTTAAAATAGAGGGGTGGGAACTGCGTCCGTCAAAGAACTTAAAAGAAAAGAATTTTACGGTAAGTCAAAAATCCAGTTTTCTTCATCGTTCATTGAGGGACGCAGTTCCTGATGCATATCAGTAGGGACGTCCCAAAGCAGTGCCATAAAATGAGGGGTGGGAACAGCAGAAAAAAATTAGTCCACAAGGCTAAACATAGCCAACCAGGCAACATAGGATTCATCAGAACAGCAAGATGAAGCACACCTGAAACAAACAGTAAACACCCTCAAGGAAGGCAAAAAAGCCCTCCAAACAGCAGCCTGCAAAACTTTGCGGCCAAAAGAGGCATCTGCAGATGCCAGCAGGATCCTCGTGAGGGATTGAGCGAAAGTCCTAGAACTTGCATGCAGGTTCAAAGGGACGACCATGTGCTGGACAGCAACAGCTGAACCGCAGTCTAAAGTTTCAAGAGTTTTTCCAGAAGGAGAAACACCCTGGCTGAGGATGAGTCCAAAGTCAGGCCCAGATAGTCCAGTCTCACTGAAGGGACCAGGGACAACTTTTGAAGGTTCAGAATCCACCCGAACTCCTCCAGAGTTCTCATGGAGATTTCCAAATTAGTTGTTAGCATCGTAGGGGACTCCGCACAGAGAACCAGATCGTCCAGGTAACTCAGGACCGATATCTCCCGCTGTCGCAACAGCGCCAGGACCGGAGCAAACACCTTTGTAAAGACCCGAGGAGCAGAGGCGAGACCAAAGGGTAATGCCACAAACTGATAGTGATCCTCTCCCACGGCAAGAAGTTAGGCATCTTTGATGTCTATAGAGGCCAGGAATCCCCCTGATGTAGGGAAGCCACCATCGTGCGAACCGATACCATCTTGAAGTTTTGATTCGCACGGAACCATCCAGGGCCATTAGGTCCAGCTTTGTTGAACCAGGATCCTGTACTGCCCCATAGATCGCCAGCAAGCGATTCGGGGACAGCGGTAAATTGCAAGGGAAAACCTTACCAGAGAAACAGATCGAAACTCGATCCTGTAACCGGACCGTATGACCTCCTGAACTCAGCTGTCTGGGATCCGGGCTAGCCGCAGGAAAATTCAGCAAGACGTCCCCCCACACCAGATACAGGTTAGGGCGCCCCTTCAGGCTGAGTAGGCCTTGTCCGCAGGTCTGGAAAAAACAGACTTTTGTTTGCCAGACCAGGGTCGCCTGGAGACACCCGAGGAAGTCTTGAAGGACTTTGCCTCATTGACTGTCCCCAAGAACAGGAGGGACCCTATCTGCGACGAAGGTCCTTACCCTTGTTAGCCTGTGGAAGTAAAGTACTCTGCCCCCTGTGAGACCCTTATATAATGTCATCCAGGGCAGCGCCAAACAGACGATCCCCTTGAAAAGGGAGATCCATTAAGGACTTCTTAGAAGTTTGATCCGCAGACCAACACTTCAGCCAAAGTATACGCCAGATAACCATTGCCAAAAACCGACAGGTGACCCAATAAAAGAGCCGTGTCTAGCGCGGCATTGCAAATTGCAGCCCCTACATCAGCTGGTCCAACAGCTCCCCCAAGGCAGGAGGGATTTGCTTCCTCACCAAGTCATGGCGTTGGAACTCCGCCCATCAGTCAGTCTGCATGAAAAGGGCAATCGTAAACACTGTTCTCAGTGCAGACCCCGCCAGGGAGTACAGATCGTGGGCCACAGCCTCCGCCTTCCTATCCCCCAGGTCCTTAAAGCACGGGGATTCCTCCACTGGAATAACGGTAGCTTTATTCAGTCTGGAGACCGGCGGGTACAGTCCACTTCTTTACCAGAGACTCCTCAAAAGGGTAACGTCTAGCAAGCCGCTTAGACACCCCAGAGGAACGTCTCAGACATGCTAGCAAAATAATCTGGAAAGGGAAAATCTTTTCCACTACGGATGACATGTGAGTGCCAAATGGAACCTGCGCTCCAGGCGCAGCCACAGCCGCAGCTGCAAATTCCAAAGTTCAGGGTGTCACGCACAGAAACAACCAGTGCATTCACCAGCGCCTTTTCTTGCGTGGCAGGGGAAGTAGAAATGTCATCCTCATTATCCGAGGAGGCAGGGCGCGAAGTAACAGACCCGGCAGGGAGACCCACGTCTACGGCGGCTGAGTCAGACTCAGAATCCGAGACATCAGATGAGGCAGGGGTAGGTGGAGGTCATTTCTTCGCACCTCGCCCTCTCAAGGCCACCTCCACCCGGGACACAAATGCTTCCAGAACCGCCAAAATTGCATTGACGGACAGTTGAGATCCGGAAAGCCCTGGGGCTTGACAGAAAAAAAGAAATGTTTTTTTTTTTGCAAAAAAACGGTCCTACTGTGCTACAGCGCCCCCCCCCCCTACCGAAGGTCAGGCACACGCTGAAGACCCCCAACAGAGAAATAGAGACCCCCAGAACTCACTGTCCCAATATGCATCAGCCGGTCCCGGAACATCTGCACGTGTCAGCAGCAGCTCTCCAAAAGGAAGTGAGCTTGAAACTGCCCAGGGTGAAGGGCACCCACTGAAAAACACCTCCAGGCACTCCCACCTAGATTCCCAGCAAAGAATCCACCACAAAATGGGTGAAACCGGGTGTACCAAGATGGCCACCATTCACTGTAGCACATATGGCTACAAGAAAATGGTGGCCCCGCGTGGTGAGCGCAGCGACCGAGGCCTTCAGGAGGACCCCCCCAGACTCCACCATGCAATCGATCGGCAGGTAGGCCCTGGAAGTACAGACTGAGGCGCCCCCCTGCACAGTCACTTGTTCGCCGCAGGCAGCGCACCCCCAGACCCCCATGCAGCCTGAGAATGTGATCCCAGCCCCTGGGAGTAGGCCCAAACAGTCCCCCGCGTGGAGGGGGGGAGGTAGAAGAGGGGGTGCATAACAGGACAGAGGAGAACCAGAGATGGTGAGGGTCCAACCGTCCCAGGGAGAGGCCCGCGTCCACCCCAAAATCCGCCAGTGGGAAAAGGGGAGAACATTTACTCACCATACCAGGAACACAGGCAGGCTCCACCTCCTGACAGGACCCCTCTCTGCTGAAGTGGGGGGGCTGTCGGCCAAATAGGAACGCTTCGACTCAGGCCTAGGCCCTGTCGTGAGAGACGTTTAACTCGCGGGGCCAGTCCCCGTCCAGTGGGACTATGTCGAGGCCGACCCAGCACGGAGCTAAGGTCTGCATGCGCTCGTTGGCCGGCTGGGGTGACCACTGGATCTATACATTCAGCCCTGTCGCCCAGATCCGGCATCTGGCTTGTAGATCTCACAGGAAAAAATGAACTAAAAAAACTTTGCCAGGACCAGGGATCCCATCAGGGAACTAGGTCCTTACTCCTGACTAGACAGATTAAAACTGACATCCTATGCAGGAAGAGAGAGGGTGTACCCTCCGGGACTGCCCATAGGCGTAGCCAGAACTTTTTTTCTGTCTAGTGTCCTACTCCTGTAGGGGGCAGTATAACCCTACTGATATGCATCAGGAACATCAATGAACGCTAGAGAAAACACATTTGTCACAGCAATTGACCAATGTAATGGAAATGCTATATTAACTTTTTGGCCTCCTTTTCCTTCCACTCAATTTGAATGGAGGAAACCCAAACAGCTAACCACCAGGAATAACTACACAGAAATGTGGCAAGCAAAGCAGAACTTCCTGTGCCATCTTATCATCCACTTGGATTCCCTCTGAATTATCAACCTGTATCATGGCTTAGCTCAAGTAGGTAAAATCAATACAAAAAATCGGCGCTAATTCATGTGGAAAAATCTTGATGTGAAATAAATAGTGTCCAATTCTATAAAATAGTGTCCCTAAAAAATATTTGATTATGCAAGTAGACAATGATGTGCAATAAGTGTAGATGTAAATAATAATCTTCAACAATAAAATGTGCAAAAATATTGTAGAAAAAACGAGAAAAATGAACGGTACAGATGGATAAAAAAAAAGTGTAAATATAATGAATAAACCAAATATGAATGTGTCCTATGTGCTAGAAGTGATAATTTAGATATATCCAAAACAATAGGTGCAATGATGAGGAAAAACTAAATTATAATATATGATGTACAGATGGAAAAATTCCAAAAAAAAAAACTTCTAATAAACGAAATCAATCAATTATAGATAAAAAGTCCATATAGTGAGTAGTTAGAGATATCCCAATTAAGTGAATAAACAGAAACTTTGTGAATCAACACCCAAAATTTCATGCAGAAAAAAATGTTGTCTGGTGATCGTGAGCTAAATCCAACATAAGTGTGCACTAGCCGCTCACCTCACTGCACACTCAATAGAGCGTGTTTGAGAATAATCTCAATCAGACCAATGGTTGCCTCCGGGATGGATCTCCTCCGGATGGATGGATTAATGGATGGTTGTCACCAAAAACAGGGGGGGGGGGGAGGTCCTAGCTTCTTAGTTTCTTTCTCCTTACTCCTCTATGTGTCCTTCCCAGACCGCAGACTTGCTAATGGTGATCAAATGGCTCCCAGTTCACGCCAATATTAGTCCACATTCCTCAGCTTGTAGGAACAGGCAGAAATGTCACACATTTGTCACAGTAATTGACCAATGTAATGGAAATGCTATATTAACGTTTTGGCCTCCTTTTCCTTCCACTCAATTTGAATGGAGGAAACCCAAACAGCTAACCACCAGGAATAACTACACAGAAATGTGGCAAGCAAAGCAGAACTTCCTGTGCCATCTTATCATCCACTTGGATTCCCTCTGAATTATCAACCTGTATCATGGCTTAGCTCAAGTAGGAATGCAGTGGGGTCAGGAAACAACTTAAGGACCGTAGGCCCAGCAAATTCACAAATTAGCTGCCCGTACATCAGATAGAAGAGAGACAGCTCATTCTGTGAACTTCTCCAGTGCTTTAATTTGTCACAAACAAAGAACTATGACCTGGGAAATGTATGTGTGCCGAGCAGCCTCGATAGAGAGGGGTTAGGTAGACAGTGCATCCGCAGCTGCTGCTAGAGGGCTGGCAGGGAATGGAGCCCATCCTGGCTCCTGCAATGATTTAAGGGAAGGAGGGTGGCCCCTGGAAGCCGCATATCTACGGTAGAGATGCAGAGATGAGTAGAGTGGCAACCTCAGCATGGACTCCGACCAGGCCACGCCCCCATCGCGTTTCGCTGTGAGAGCTATGGGAGTTGCTAGAAAATGGGTCGAAAGTATTACAATAAGCTCAATTTTAAATTTGTCTGAAATAAAATATTGTTCAAGTTTACATGGTCACTTCACAAATACGTCTTTGCTGTAAGAGTTGTAATTTTCATGTTTTATTTTTATAATTAGCATGGTTATTGACAGATGTGTCATTGAGAACTAGGACTGATACATCTAATTTTCTTCAAATGTCTCAACTCTGACTCACAATGATCACCTTTGATCATAATGATCGCTTGGGCCAATGAATGCATGTAGCAAAGATACAGTGAAAAGCTTTGGTATTTCCTCTCCATGTAGAAATGAAACGATTGGCTTTCAGGTAACATGTATTCAATATTTCTGTGTAAAAATTACTTCCAATGTGTGAAAGTGCATTTTTCTGCATGTGTATGAACATTGATTGGTCCAAGCGATATTTGAGTTAGTGGCATTGCTTGCTTTCATTGGGCAATGTATGAATAACCTTATATCTAATGGGCAGCCTGGCAGTCTCTATCGGGAAAGAGGACTAAAACTGGAACAGACAGAAAATGGAGCAGTTGTGCATAGTAACCATTTAGCTGCTAGCCTCACTTTGTTCAGTTTAGCTTTGAAAGCAAGAAGCTGATTGGTTTCCATGCACAACTGCTGCAGATTCTGGCTGCAGCTGTTTTAAAATCGCTTCTATGGTTCAAGATTAAATGCATGTTCGCGTGAACATCATCCAGGAAGTCTATCTGGTTCTCCATCAGTCTGGAGAGTTACCACATCTTCCCATGTACAGGATTTAGTCATCATGAGGTTGTTTTGTGCAAATTAACTTTTTAGACTGAACAAAATTCTTTGCATACCATTATTTCTTTTTGTGTCTAGGCAAGTTAAACTTTAGTTAATGTGATATTTTCTGGTTATAATATACTGTATGTATTGGTACTTACCAGAGAATTCAATGCCACCCTTTAAACACCCCACCAACTAAAGTGTACAGTGGGTAACGTGCAGACTGTGGATGCTCCCATTTTGCAGGCTGCACAAACAATTGCAAAGTTGCAGGCAGCTCATAGGGACCTTCCATGTTACTAGTGACTGATTAATTAGCTATAATCTTATAAATCATAACAGAGTTCAGAATGGCTGCCTTCACTGTGTACAGCCATTTTTATGAAAGTGTACCTGTCCTCACCAAATAGTGATGCTTACAGTATGTGCTACAACAAATCAAAAGGTACTAATCATCCCAGGATAGGAATTACAGGAGCCAAAGAGCCAATGTGCATGAAAATATGGCCTTTCCTATTCATATGAATAGCTCTGTTTACTCTGAAAAACCCTGTGGAATATCTGATTGCTGAATAAATGAATTCAATACATTTTCTGGCTCCTGGATTTGACTGTCTGGTCCCAGCATTCTTTGTCAAAGGGCTACTGTGTTATATACAAACAGCCCAATAAGGCTGCAGAAACAACAATAACAATATGCTATTAAGCACAGCAGCCAATCAGATCAGTTGCTATGGATTACTGCATTTGCACGTTATGAATGTTCTTTGCGCTGCCTTAGTAAATAGAAAAAAAAATGGATTGCTGCATTTTGCATATTATTAATGCTCTTTGCACTACCTTAATAAATAATAAATGAGCCAGAAAGTGACGTCATTGAGTCAAAAGAAACAAACAAACCTTTTCATCGACCTCAACACAAAAAGGATGATTACATTTTGCGTAGGCAATGAATATATACCATTTGCACGGAAATCTGTCACAGTGTAGCTGTGCAGCTGTTAACTGCCTATCTGCTGTATTGTCAGTCTGTGTCCTCTTTATGTTCTTGAGCAAAGGGCTCTTAAAAATCTACGGATGAAGCGCTCATCTAATGTATTTTGCAGGCGTCAAGAGCTTCAGCAGTTGAGACTGTTGCAGAAAGAAGAGATGAAAGCCCAGAGTCAGCTGGAGCAACGAATGCAGAGGGAGAGGGAGATCATGTTCCGTCACATCGAGCAGGAGATCATAGTAAGAAGTGTCACAATACATAGATGTTGATGATGCTGGCGTGTTCCCATAGTAATCCCTGAATGCAGGATATCAGGGCACCATCAAGGCCAGATTAGAAATGTTTACTGGAATCTGTTGCATTGTGTTTAACTGACAATAGGGAAGATCTGATATAGATGAGGAAAGTGCTTGATGGTTTTACCCGAGAATCGAGAATCATTGCAGAGATTAGTCAGGGTTAAGCTTAGGCCTGCATGTGTTCGGTGTTAGTGATCATTTTGCACTCCCAGGGAAAGAAGCAGTATTATGAACGGGAGATTGAGGCCCTGGAGAGACAGATGGAGCAGACACGAGCACGGAGGGAGCAAGAGCACACCAACCGCCTGCGACAAGATGCACTACGTCTCCGAGCTCAGCACCAGAAGGAGAGGAGCAAGAAGAGGGCAGAGCTAAAGGACAAGGTACAGGAGGTGAGACTGCTCTCAAAACATTTGTCTTTTGCTTTCCCATTGTAACTGAAAAAAAAAAACCTTAACATTAATTGTAACGCATAGGAGAAATCTTTGATGTGTTGTATAGCTTAGTGCACTATTGCTGAAAGAATCAACAGGAAAATCTGCTTGTCTCTTTCCTTAGTGCCTCTAGGTGCTTATCTCATCTATCAATATATCTAAAATAAGTTGTGTCTGTTTTCCACTTGGCAAATAATTAAATTATGTTTTAAATGTCCAAAAATTGTGCTTAAAAAAAAAAAAAAAATGACAGCTGTACCGAATTCTTATTATACAGGATTTAAAGAGCATCGCCAGTTTATGCAGTGCTTTACAGAATAAAGGTAGACAGTAGCATTACAATAGAATTCAAGACAAGATTAATTGCTAACTGGTCTTTTTTTTCATGGATATGGGAATACTAGACACAGTGACATCTATTCACTAAAGCATAATGTTCAGTATTGTGCATTTTTTGTTACGTTTTATAAATAAAATTCTATATTCAAATCGCTAAGGGTTTTTTAACATTATGCATTACGTCAGCTCAATAATACGCTGTGCTATGGGGCTGGCGCACAAAGAATTGGATGTGGCCCCTTTTTCAACTACAGTGCACCAAAAATGAAGGCATGTGTATTGTGGTGCACTGCAGTGTGAGTGCATTGCCCATTACTGTAATATTGTGTTGTGGTGCTATTCAAAACAAAAATGGCAACCCAACGCATGGCAGTTTGTGTTTTACTGTGCATGGTGGTAATGCGTGTTGCGCCATTCATACAATGCATAAATATGAATGGACCCTTAAGGTCTTATCTTATGGATCAGTTAAATTTAAAAATATACATTATAAAATATAAATGTTTGCTATATTTTATGTACACAAATTCTAATACTTTAAATAATTATTTGACACCTGTCAGGAGCTAGCTAGGTTTATTGCATTCCCTAGAACAGTGTTTCTCAACCTTTTTTACGTCGGGCGCCCTTGAAAAGTATTTTTAGTCTTGAGGCACCCCTGCCCAAGGTTTGATTCACGTTACTGTGTATCGCAGAACACGTGCAGAATCGTGCTCATTACTGACACACAGACAAATGCTCTGCTCTTTAGGGGTGCCATTAATTCTTAATGGCACCCCTAAAGAGCAGAGCATTTGTCTGTGTGTCAGTAATTAGCACAATTCTTAATTCTTAATTAATTCTTAATGGCACCCCACACTTTGGCAAACATGGGGTGCTTTGGGTGCGGCACAAGTTTAAAAAAAGGGTCAAGGACTTCTTTCCCTGCATTTCTGCTGGTAGGGAAGCCTATTGAAGCCCTACGCGCAGCACACATACAAAACACAGGGCTTGTTCACATGTCAGGTTGGAGGGGCAGTAAAATCACATGGTTGAGCTGTCTTTACTACCCCTCAGCTGCTCCCCCTTTAGCTGCAGATGCAGCATCTGGGGATGTACACATGTGGTGGCTGCAGCTGGAGGTATACCCAGGGTGAATGGGGCTGCACTGCAACCACCCTGCAACTGTGTGCATGGTTGCGGTGTGGCGGTGCTGCATTTCCGGGCTTAAAACAGGTGGTAAGAAGCAACATATTGCCTCTTTACTGCCTGCCAAATGCCTCTGAAAAGTGATGTAAGCAAGGATTGATTTGCAAAGGAGCAGCAGCCCTTGCTGCTATCAGAAACAAGCCCTAAAAAGCAGTTCTGACAGTATAGGAATGGGGGTCAGGATTAAAAGTAACATACACACACACACACATATATATATATATATATATATATATATACACACACAAACATACACACGCACACACATACACACAAAAAAAATGTGCAAACACACATGTATACATGCACACACACACATGTACAGACACACACTTACAAATGCACACACATGCATAAACATGTATACAGGAACACACGCAGACACATGCACACATACAAACACAAGTACAAACACACACACACACACACGTATACATGCACACATAGACATATACAAACACACACAAACACACGTACACATGCACACATACAGACACATGCACACAAGCACATGTACAAACACATGTAAAAACACGCACACAAGCACATGTACAAACACATGTAAAAACACGCACACACATACAAATGCACACACATGTATACATGAACACACACAGACACATGGACACATGCACACACATACAAACACATGCATACCCTGCGACGAGCCAGAACCGCAGGGGTGACACGTGAGGTGCACGGTGGGCCGATGAGAGACAGCAATAATACAGTTCATCGGTTTACTCACGGTTAGCAGAAAGCCTCCCTGGGCTGGTCGCACAGTGAAGAGGAAGACAGCACGAAATCCTCCGGGGCACGCTCTGTGATAGGGAATCGCCAGCCAAGATGGTGGTTGAGGTGCCCGTGATGACAGGGGTGTTTAGAGTGCTTGTGGTGGCTGGGTCCCTTGATGGTATTTGTCGTGACGCCAGTACCGTTAATGGTGGTACAACCAGTTGTAATAGCAATAGTGAAGAATGAGGTAGACAGTGGTAGGATACAACTCACAACTTTTACTGTGACTGGTTTTGATTGCAGTACAAACATCCAGATAGAATACAGTCTCTGGGTAAATAGAGGAATTCTGCAGATCCACTGTTAATAGGCTTTAGTAATTCTGGACTCAGGCTGTGGTTCAGTATAATGCTCCCTTGTTTGTGATCCCTTTTGAATCCAGTGACATTGGTGAGGTTGCCAGTGGCTAAGAAATCCTTCACCTTTATTCTCAAAGGTCTTGCTGCCGTTTGGTGGCTTTTACCCTTTGATTTAAGCAGTTCCAATTTGTCCCTTCTCTGGACTGACCTTCTGTCACCTTCACATTCTCCTCTGTACACTCACTTCCTGAACTGAACAACTGACCACAGATAAACCTGAGCTGGGATAGATATCCCAGAGTGGTGCTATCCCCATCTTGTGGTGGGAAGTATGAAGCACACTTGACCAGCCTATGAACAGGGATACCACAGGTATAGCAATGCAAAATGACATGCAATATAGCGATGACAAAGAAGTAAATACATTTGCAGTTCCCACGTGTCCTGAGTGGGATGCTGCATACCCCCATGGTAAAACGTGTGTCGACCTCGACACATTTTTGACTCGATGTTGTGTCTTCCTGTAAGATATAAGAGAAAGGGAAAAGCATGCATGCATAGGAAATGACAACATAACCCCATTCTTGTACTTCTTGTATCTGCAAGTAAAATGGGTTAGGCAAACATATCTCAGGCAACAACGAAATGTGTCAAAAAGGGTGTAGTTTTTCCTCTGAAGACTGGTGATGTATGGCAAAACCAGAATAGTCCATGATGAGATGGAAAAAGAAAAAGAAAACAAAAATAACATCTCATGAGGCTCACAGGGTATGAGTCCGTTCCCTGGGCACAGGAAAAAAAAATGTCAACAGAAGAATATCACGGAGGCTCAGGTACGTGAAAGTCTATCTCCGGGTGCAGGCTTGAACGTTGCAAAACAGTAGGTAAGTAGTCCTTTTAAAAAGTCCTTTAAAGGAAATGAACATATCACAAGTAAGTCTTCTTCTCACTCTGGAACTTCAGATGATGTAAGGATGCATTCAACGATGAGATGGCAGGGTTGGTAGTTGTCTTCATGGCTGCTGGTGTAGGAAATCCTTAAAACGGACAGGTGGTTGTCCTCTTGTAGTCCTGTCGGATCTTCGTAGCGGCTGAGTTTCTACAGGTCTTGTTTCAAGGGAACTTGGTGTCTCTTGAGCTGTAGTAGACACTTCTTGAGATAGCTCTTCTGGTTGAAGTGTGGTTGTATTGGTCTTGGCAGGCACTAAGATATTGAGCCATGGTGTAAGGAACCACTGTAAAGGATCAGAGTCTAATAATGCTTTTCCAAAAGACTGTAGTGGACCCTCTGAATCAGATGATTTTGTAGGCTCTGGTTCTATGGATTGAGTTTCCTCTTGGACAGCTTCTTCTTGAAGAGTTTCTTCTTGAGTACTTTCCTTGAGACATAACTTAAGGCGATTGCGATGTACTACACGTGATTTGTTCTCTTTAGTGATCTCATAAGTATGAGTCTCTGGATTGCGAATAGCTGTAATAGTGTAAGGTTCTCTCTCCCATTTGCTATCTAACTTGCTGGTGCGATGGTCGTTTTTTAACCACACATGGTCACCTATTTTGAGAGGTTCTGCTTTGGCAGATTGGTTATAATCTTTTTGTTGCTTTTCATGAGCATGTTCCATGCGATGTTGAACAATTTCTTGTGCATCAATTAGACGTCTTTGGTGCTCACTCACCCAATCAGTCTTTGGTAGAAGGTTGATTGCATCAGGCACTTGTACGCCCAAAGTATGGTCAGCAGGTAGTTTACCTTGTCGGCCAAACATGAGATAGTAAGGTGTATACCCAGTAGAACAGTGAATGGTGTTATTGTAGGTGTACATCAATTGAGGCAATAGAGTAGGCCAATCACTTCTTGTAGCAGGTGGTACTGCTCTTAACATCTCAATTAAAGTTTGGTTCATTTTCTCACAAAGTCCATTCCCTTGGGGGTGGTAGGCTGTGGTCCTGATTTTCTGACAATTGTGAAGTGTACACAGTTCTTTGAAGAGTTGCGACTCAAAGGCAGATCCCTGATCTGTAAGGATTCTTTCTGGGCATCCATATGGCAATAGGAAATGTTTCCAGAAGGCATCTGCAGTTGTTTTAGCAGTCAAGTCCTTGACAGGTACGGCTACAACAAATTTGGTATAGTGATCAATGATGGTCATGGCATATGTGTAACCTGAGCGACTTGGTTCCAGCTTCACATGGTCAATTGCAACTATTTCTAGCGGTGTTTGGCTTACAATAGGATGTAAGGGTGCTTTTTGGTCATGTTTTTCATTTCTTCCAACAGCACAGTTGGAACATTCTCGACACCACTTTTCAATGTCTCCCCTCATCCCAATCCAATAGAATCTTCTACGGATGGTAGCTTCTGTCTTCTGCACACCAAAGTGTCCCGATTGGTCATGGTACATTTCAAGAATGATTCTTGCATCTCGGCGTGGTATTAAGATTTGGTATAGACGATCCCAGGTAATTGGGTCTAAAGTTCTTCTTAATAGTAGGCCCTTCTGTAGGAAGAGATGTTTTCTGTGTCTCCAAAGTTTTGACAATTCTGGATCAGCATTTCTTCTGCGAATTCTTTCAGGTGTTCTTCCGCTGGTGAAGAAATCTTGCAGTTCTCCCAACACTCTGCTTTCATTTTGCAGCTTGATCCACCTTTCTTTGTCCACTTGGGATCTTGGATCCACTTGTTGTTGAAGGTTAAGAACTTTTCTTCCTTTGATGGTGATAATGTCTTGTTGGGCAAAATTTTTGTAAAAAGCTGGCATTTCTACCTCTTCCCAAACATCTTCCTGTGTAGTAGGGTCTTCTTGGGTAGGCAGACGGGATAATGCATCCGCATTTTCATTTGCTTTTCCTGTTCTGTATTTTATGGTGAAATCGTAGTTAGCTAGGCGTGAGGCCCATCTTTGTTCCAATGCTCCCAACTTGGCGATATTAAGATGTGCTAGCGGGTTGTTATCTGTGAAGGCCACAAATGGTGTTGCGGCAAGGTAATCTTTAAATTTTTCTGTAACAGCCCACACGAGTGCGAGGAATTCCAATTTGAAGGAACTATAGTTTTGGTCGTTTCTTTCAGTACCTCTAAGAGATCTACTAGCGTAGGAAATAACTCTTTCTTTTCCTTCTTGTATTTGCGACAGGACAGCTCCCAGACCTTTCTTACTAGCATCTGTGTAAAGATGAAATGGCTGCTGGTAATCTGGATAGCCTAGGATTGGTGGTTCTGTTAACTTCTTCTTCAGGAGCTGGAAGGCAATTTCTCTTTCTGTGTTCCATTCAACTGGTATTGGAGACTTTTGGTACCTCTTAGGATGTCCTCTCAGAAGTTCTAATATTGGCCCCGCAATTTGGGCAAAATGAGGAATAAAGCGTCTGTAGTATCCTGCGAAACTGAGAAAACTCCTCACTTCTTTCACTGTAGTAGGAGTAGGCCAATTTCGGACTGCGGCTATCTTCTCTGGATCCGGTTTAACACCTTCAGAGCTTACAATATGCCCTAAGTATTTGACTTCTGACTTCAGTAGATAGCACTTAGATGGTTTGACTTTGAGTCCATGTTTAATAAGGACTTGAAAAACTTCGGCCAAATGTTTCAAGTGATCTTCATAAGATTTGGAGTAGATGATGACATCGTCTAAGTACAACAGGACGGTTTCAAAATTTTTGTGTCCTAAACAACGCTCCATTAATCTTTGAAAAGTTCCGGGCGCATTGCAAAGTCCAAAAGGCATGCAGTTGAACTCAAATAGGCCCATAGGGGTGGTAAATGCAGTCTTCTCACGATCTTCAGGTGCCATTGGTACTTGCCAGTATCCACTGGTTAAATCAAGGGTAGAGAAGTAGGCTGAAGATCCTAAAGCTGTCAAAGATTCCTCTATGCGTGGTAAAGGGTAAGCATCCTTGTGGGTGATTTGGTTAATTTTTCTGTAATCCACACAGAATCTGATGTTACCATCCTTTTTACGGACAAGGACTAGAGGTGCAGCCCATGGACTATGGCTGTCTCTAATGACATTGGAGTCCTTCATCTCTTGGATCATTTGCTTTACTGATTGGTACATAGTTGGTGGTATAGGCCGATATCTTTCCTTGATCGGTGGGTGTGAACCTGTAGGGATGGAGTGCTTGATGATATCCACTTCTCCATAGTCTGTAGAATGCTTACTGAAGGCATGGTGAAGCTCCTTCACAATTTTTAGTACTCCCTCAATTTGGTTTGCTGGTGTGGAAGCATCTCCCACATGAAGTTCTTTCCACCAGGATGTGTTTACATTTTGGTCCTGTGGGTTCTGTCTCTTGGTAATTTCTTCTGTGGTAGCTGTAGCCACACTGATGACATCTTGAAAAGTGACTTGGATTAGCTGTGCGATAGGACGGTGTTTTGTTAGTGTTACACTGCTATCACTCAAGTTTAGGAGTCGAATAGGCACTTTACCTTCAGAGACGGTTACTAGGCTTCTTGCAGCTCTAACTAGAGGATAGTCTTCCAAAACAACAGGCTCTACCAGGGCTTGGTAGTCTTGACCTTGAATTCCGACTACAGCTCGGCACCACAGGAGAGTTTCGATGTTGGGTTTGAGGATCACAGGTTGCTTATCCCGGATGCGGGCACAGCAAATTTCTCCTTTTTCGTTGGTGAATCTCTGTTGTGCATTTAGTACACGGATGGTTTGTTGGATCACCTTCTTAGAATCAGGAGAGGCAGTAGGCACTGACTGGTGCAAGGCTTCTAGCATCTCAACATAACAGTTCCTGAGGACATTCATTCCTAGGACTATTGGAGGGTTAGGGTTATTGTCTCTGACTTGTACCACAATAAGGCCTTGTTGAGGTAGTGTAGTTCCTCCTACTTGAATGGTAGGTTCCCAATAACCATGGACTGGTACGGGTTTGCCGTTACTGGCTATGAGACTCAGCCAGGATTCTGGAGGCTGGGTAAGCTGATTTTGATCCCAGTATTTTTCAAATGCTGCTTGTTGGATAGTGGTGACTTGGGATCCGGTGTCAACAAGGGCAACAAAAGGAACTCCATTTATTTGAAGTGTCACTTCTGGACGGGATCCAACGTATCTTGGCATCCAGTGGGGATCTTCTGGACCTATTGGTTTACCTCCCGAGGGGTGGTCCTTGGCCTCGGGGGTTTCCCGTTTAACTGCCAGCAGGTTGCTTCTGTATGGCCTGGTTTGTGACAGTACGTGCAGATAGGCCGCTTAGGGGTACTAGTGCGATCAGGGGGGCGTCCGCCCGAATTTCTGGAATAAGTCTCTCTATAATTAGAGGGAAAGAGTCTTCTGGACACAGGTTTCTCATCCTCTAGCATTAATGGTTTCTCCCATTGTTCCAACTTTTGGTGGACTTTCTCCAGACTTTTAGTCAGGAAATGGACTTGCTCAGTCAAGGCGGCAACTGCGTCAGGAACTGGAGCTTGGGTTGCCTGACTGACTATAGGTAAAGACTTTACAGGGGTAACCAGCTGTAATACAGGCACTTCAACAGATCTAACAGGTTCTGTTGGCGGGCTTTTCCCTAGTATGCTGATAGCTAGTTCTTTGAAATCTAAGAAGGTAGCTCCTGGATGTTGGGCGGCTAACATTCTTAGCTGGCTCTTTAGATTGTCTGTATTGACGCCCTCAATAAATTGTTCTTTCAGGGTTTTGTCCTGATTCTCTGCCTCACGGGGGTCTACTTGGACAACAGCTCTAAGGGCTTCCTGCAAAGATAATGCAAAGTCTCTGAGTGACTCACCAGATTGCTGTTTCTTGCTGAAGAACCTCATCTTGACCTCTGACATGGTTCTGGGTTCAAAGGTGGTGTAGAGACGTTCAAAAATCTGCTCCATGGTCTTTCTCTCTGAGCTTGGCCAAGATTTCACTTCTCTGAGCGCAGCTCCTTCCAATTGCGCAAGAAGAATCTCCATCTGTTGCTCTGAGGATACAGGGTACAATCTGAACACAGCAAGAATTTTTTCTTTAAAGTCCATTAAAGTATGAATTTCTCCAGAATATCGTGGGAACCAGGGGGCCCCAAAATAATAAGGCATGGTTAAAGGCATTAAGCTTGGTGCTGCAGCAGTTGGTATTGCACTGCGACTTACTGCGGCTGATGCAGGGGGTCCGCTGAGGTCAGGCTGCACGTCATCTTCCTGCACAGACATGGTGACAGCAGGTGAATTATAGTTAGGTAAGTCAAATGCGTTTTTAGACACTTTTTGTGCGGTGTTGCTATGGGCAACCGCTGTCTTGCGGGTGTATGGCCCTTTAAGAATTTAATGCCGGCTGAATACAATGCTGCAGCAAAGTTGATTTTGGGTCTCTGGCAGCGTTCCTGCTATTAGTGCTCCTTATAGTTAGTAGAGGCAAATGACTGGTTGCGATTACTGCTCGGACGGCAAGCAATGCGATTATTTTCTCTTCTTTTGCTCGCATGCGAAGTCTCGCGACTTCTGGGGCGTGCGCTTGTCACACTCTCCTCCCAGGATTGACACAGCAAAGGTAAGGCGGGCTGGCCGGACAATTTTGCATAAATGGGTGGCACCAAACTTTCCCGCTCTGCAGGGGGTGTCACTAACTTATCCACAGTGATGGCGCAGAAATTTTTGAACAAGAAGGTCTCCGGCAGCCATTTTAAGTGAATGGAAACAGTCAATTCAAATACAGCAAGCAGTTTTGTTGACACACAAACGTCCGATTTTCTCACTTTGGATGCTGCGATTTTTATGCTGATAACTGGGATAACAATTCCATGCGACTTTGAAACAGTTTAAACAGTTCTGTGGCCCCACACAGCATGCAATAAGTAAATGGTCTCTCAATAAAGCAAAGGGGCTTATTCTGATGCAACAGTCTTTTAGATAAGGCGCAGGGGTTAATATCCTGTTCGTGACGCCAAATTTATATGCGACGAGCCAGAACCGCAGGGGTGACACGTGAGGTGCACGGTGGGCCGATGAGAGACAGCAATAATACAGTTCATCGGTTTACTCACGGTTAGCAGAAAGCCTCCCTGGGCTGGTCGCACAGTGAAGAGGAAGACAGCACGAAATCCTCCGGGGCACGCTCTGTGATAGGGAATCGCCAGCCAAGATGGTGGTTGAGGTGCCCGTGATGACAGGGGTGTTTAGAGTGCTTGTGGTGGCTGGGTCCCTTGATGGTATTTGTCGTGACGCCAGTACCGTTAATGGTGGTACAACCAGTTGTAATAGCAATAGTGAAGAATGAGGTAGACAGTGGTAGGATACAACTCACAACTTTTACTGTGACTGGTTTTGATTGCAGTACAAACATCCAGATAGAATACAGTCTCTGGGTAAATAGAGGAATTCTGCAGATCCACTGTTAATAGGCTTTAGTAATTCTGGACTCAGGCTGTGGTTCAGTATAATGCTCCCTTGTTTGTGATCCCTTTTGAATCCAGTGACATTGGTGAGGTTGCCAGTGGCTAAGAAATCCTTCACCTTTATTCTCAAAGGTCTTGCTGCCGTTTGGTGGCTTTTACCCTTTGATTTAAGCAGTTCCAATTTGTCCCTTCTCTGGACTGACCTTCTGTCACCTTCACATTCTCCTCTGTACACTCACTTCCTGAACTGAACAACTGACCACAGATAAACCTGAGCTGGGATAGATATCCCAGAGTGGTGCTATCCCCATCTTGTGGTGGGAAGTATGAAGCACACTTGACCAGCCTATGAACAGGGATACCACAGGTATAGCAATGCAAAATGACATGCAATATAGCGATGACAAAGAAGTAAATACATTTGCAGTTCCCACGTGTCCTGAGTGGGATGCTGCAACCCATGTATAGATGCACACATATAGACACATACAAACACACACACACAAACACATATACAAATACAAACACATGTATACATGCACACATACAGACAGACACATACACACACACACATGCATACACATGTATACATGCACACATATAGACACAAACAAACACATGTACAAACACACACAAACTTTAAAAGTTCTAGTACAATACTAATGCATTCTAATACAATAATACAGTAATTCTAGTACAATACCTTTCCTCACACAGCCGGGTACTGCACTGTAGGGGGAAGCAGAGAGCACAGCACACTCACCCTCCCTTTACTTTCACTTTCCTGAGGCTGACCGGAGCTCCCTCACAGCGCCGATGTACAGTTCGGCAGGGGATCGGGAGATCAGGCTCATCTGACAGCCCTTCTCTACCATGATCCCTCGGCACACCTGAGGACCTCTGGCGGCACACTAGTGTGCCGGGGCACACCGGTTGAGAAAGGCTGCTCTAGAATACTAGAAGATACATTTTAGATAAATGCTTACCAAATGCTTAACAAAGTACTGCAGAAGCATTGGATAATCTTTTTGATATGTTTTCCAACTTACTCCCATTACAGACATTAGAAAGGGGTTACAGACTTTGACACCTGTTTAATGGTGGACAACAAAAAAGTAGAAGGGCGCATTATTCTAGTGCATTACCAGTGGTACCATTTATGTTGTATTAAAGCATAAACACAGACAATTATATTGACAAAGCCAAATGAGTATAAGGCTGGCCATACATGGTGCAAATTTCTTTCCTGCAACCACGGGTTGCAGGAAAGAAATTTGCATGATTCTCCCATCAACACAGAGAGTGCCGACAGGTAATCCCTCCTGCCGTGCCATTGGCTGCCATATAGCAGCCGCTAGTGATAATCGCAAGTGAATCCAGCAGGCTGGTTGTACCCAAGTTGATTGATCAATCAACTTGGTACATCCAGCCTGCCCATTAATGGTTCAAATTTCGTCCAGTTCCTGCTGAACCGATTCAAACTGTGTATGGCCAGCCTAAGGCAAATAATAGGAAACAGAAGGCAACTCTAACTGTAGCCTCAATTTGTAGTTCTAGATAGGCACAAACAACAGCCAATGCAGAGCAGATGCTGGTGCGTTTAAGGGTAAACCCTCTTCCTCAGAGCTTTGCTTGGATTGTCCAAAAGTGACAAATAGTGTCATAGAGATGGATGTGAGAGGCCAGGCACCAATGGCACAGACCTATTTTCAGAAGAAACAATGGCATTCAGAAGGAAAAATCCATTGTCCACATATCCATGTGTCAAGCATGACACAGAAGGTTTCATATATACATCCCTCAGAAATGGCTGAGAAAACTTCCTACAGTTCACCTCAAACATTGGGAGCTTGTTGTTTGACCAACCCCTCAGTCATAGCAGTATCTCTTTTCTTTACATGTACTGTATGTCAAGGATATTTAGAAGGCCCCAACATTAATACGCTGCTCTGAACATTTTGTTATATAATTGGCTACAGATTTTTTTTTTTATACATCCTGTACTTTAATATCAAGAAAGCATTCAGATGACAAAGCAAGAACAGATGTGTTTAATTTTTATGCTGTGGTTCTTTAGATTATATAGATTTTATTTAGTATATATTACCACCTTCTTTAGGCACAAACTGGTGTATGTAATAAGTATTCTATAGTTTACAATGGTAGTGGGTCTACCCAGAGGGATATTGAAGTTAAAGGTAGGGCTTGGTGGACTGAGACAGCCACTTCTTATATGTTTTGGAACTCCAACTGTAAGATCTCCCTGCTTTAGTGGATGACCTTCCTCCTGTCTACCTGGGAATTTTGGGTGTATTTAATCACAATCTGTACAGCAAAGTGGCTTGCTGTCTTGACAAGATTAGCAAACACAGCTTGACTCATTAAGAAGATACAGAAGTAGAATCCAATTGAATAAAAGTTGAATTCAGCTATAGAAGATACACATGATTGGGGGGGGCACCAAAACATAAAACCTGTAATATGAACCTGGATGCATCTGGCAGCACAATTATCCCACATATGTATGCACGTGGAACATGAACTGCCTTGGGTTTGTTTAACCCTCCTCTTATGTTAGGGTCAGAAACGACCCGTTTTCAGGTTTTGAATGTCTAAGTATCACATAAATTTTTTTATTGCATCAAGATTCTTTTACTTTGTCAGGAACCTCTATTTAAACAATGTAATAGAAAAAGAATCCTTTTCACTAAATTATAAAATACTGTGGTGAAAATTAAGACGTTCATGGTGTTAGGGTCAATTCTGACCCAGTTATAATATAGGATTATAGGACACTAATAAGTGCCAAAACTGAAATCATAAACACTCTCTCTGCTTAGTAACACTGACAGCCAATCACCTCCCAACCCTGTGAGCTGTAGTTAGGGAGGGGCCTATCTCTTTGCCTGCTTGTCTGCTTCTCTAAATAAAGTAAAGAAACATAGGACAAATACATTTCAGAGTTGCTGACTTTATTTTACCATCTTTTAAATTTGAAAATGAGAGGTATGCTATCAAAAGAAAGGTCTAAGGGGTCACACCAAAAATATTAAAACCAATCTTTTCAAGGATAAAGAAGCCTAACAAGGTAACCAAGAGGTAAGAAACAAATTGGATGATAAATAATAGTTCAGAGGGTATTTTATGGCTGATTTAAGACACGGGTCAAAACCGACCCGTTAACATCATGGATAGTAACGGAATTCTAATATAAGAGGAGGGTTAAAAAGAGGGTTTTTTTTTTTGTTGCCTATGTTACATGATCATTTTAGCTACAATTGGCTAATCTGAGCTCTTCTGTAATATTATTCTCTAATATTATGGAGGGCATTAGGCTTGTCAGAATTGTCAGTGAGTTTGTGAGATGACCAAAAACAATTGTTCTCTCACTAGGAGATGCTCTTTTTAGAGCAGCAACAGGAGTTGAACGCAACACTACAAAAAGTGGTCAATGAACACAAGAAAAAGGTCATGAGTATTGAGAGAGAGAACCTCGGCAAAATTCACAGCCTGAAAAGTGGTAAGTGTGAAAAGCTGGCCCAAAGATGTGGAACTATCATACTTTTATGTACTCAGTTATAAGTGTGTTGTATTCTAGGATGGGTTTCCAGAGTTATTAAATCCATTGCTATTAGGTCTACAGTCATTTGACCAAAACTTGACTTCAGAGGTCCCTGAAGATATGTATTTTCTGTTACGTGTTATTTATTCTGACAGTTGGTAATATTTCCGATGCTTGAATTAACTGTAAAGAGATACAGTTTAATACAATTCAGATCCTCGCTTCTAACCCATCTGTACAGTAAAATGAGTTTGCCCCTTTTTCATAGTTATGTTTCCTGCTCTTCTGATCAAAAATTTTCAGAGAGTTTGCTTCCTCTAGGAGAAACCATGCAGTGCAGCCAATTTTTGATATCTGCTAGTACATTTTTAAGCATTTGTGAAAAACAGTTGGATAATGGTCTTGCTTATGAGGGGAATGCAGGAAAAGGCACTTCCTCTACTACAGAGGGTTCAAAAGTAGGGGTTACATTTTCAATCATCCTGAATAACCCTGATACCATAAAAGAAGTTGTACCAGCAAAACCAAATAAATAAACTAATTTGATTATTAGGTTTTCATTGCTGTCATTTAATTATATGGAATGCTACAAAATCCTAGCAGGATTGCTAGAAAATGTATCATTTATTCCTCTTTTTTTTTTTTTACAAGCGTTTAAACAAATGTATACGCATATAAGCCTCAGTTCTGATTCATCCTCCTGATTCCTGATGAAGGAGATGCAGATTTCCCTCAACACATTCATCTCTCTTTTCCACAGTAAACTAAGATATAATATTAGGGAAATAAAGGGTTCTTTCTTTAGCATTACTCTTTTACGATGGGTGGTACACTTCCAATCTGTTCACTATCTTCTCTTCTGGTTTTCATTGCTGTTCTTGTTTTTGTTGGATACATTTTTCCTCTTTTCCTGTACTGACACCCTTCACATTGACAGAAGTGAGAGGAAATCTCTTAATTATTTACAAAATCTCTACATCATTTTAAAAATGTTTTAGTGGTGCCTTTGTCCCTGTTAAGGAGATTTTATTTAGACCAGTTAAGACAGCAATAGAAAAACCAAGACAGAAGTTTTAATCCCTTCCTATTCTAAATTATTAGAATCCCGTGTCCCTGCTGGTGAAATTTACACTTATATCTTCCCTTCTTCCCTCTGACGCACTGGGAGAATTTTCTAAAACTGGTGCACACAGAATCTAGTGAAGCTCTGCATAATAACCAATCATCTTCAACGTTTTATTGTCAAAGCTTAATTGAACAAGCTGAGGTTGGAAGCTGATTGGGTACTATGCACAGCTGCACCAGATTCAGTGTGCACCAGTTTTAGTAAAGCTCCTCCACTGTAACCAGAGCCGTAGAGCTTGCACTTTCATTATTAACAAGTCAGCTTCCATATTTCTATGCTCACAGCTTCCGTTAAAGCAGATCATGCAATATGTTCAACGATTATTGAAAATGCTTTTAAAGTGTCTTTACCTCTATCTTGTCAATTTTTTATTCCTTGCTGTATGAAGCCATGTTCTCCTCCATTAGTTTGGCCAGAGAATCTGCCTATTTACTTCCATCTTAAAACTGAACTTCCAGGGAAGTAAAAATCCTCCCTTTTAGTAGGGCTGCCCCCATACTACAAGCGTTAAATGATCATTTAGGGCTAGGGGAACAAAAAAAAAAGCAGTTCAGTTTCAGCAAGTAATATTGGAATATATTCTGTGCCTTCTGTGAGACTTCATTCAAAGAGTCAACCCTCTCAGTACTGACAGAGTACAATCAGTTAACAGTCCTCTGCTATAGGGTGTTTTTAGATCAGTGGTCCTCAACTCCGGTCCTCAGGGCCCACTAACAGGCCAGATTTTAAGTATTACCTTGGGGAGATGCAGACTAGAATACTGCAATCACTGAGCAGCAAATTATATCACCTGGGATGTATTTCAGTTATCTTGCAAATCTGGCCTGTTAGTGGGCCCTGTAGGCCAGGGTTGAGGACCACTGTTTTAGATCACCTAATGAAAGATATGGCATTGCAGTTCAAGATCTTACATTGGCACCACAGAGTTTCTCCTAGTAGTTTCTGTGTCCATGTATCTATCCTTATTAAAACCCTGACCTTGAAAATACCTTTCGTTTGGCTATGGTAACAACTAAAAACATCTCAGTGGTGGAAGTTTTACAAAGATATTAAGTCTGCATCAACTTTCTATATAATTAAGAAGTTTTAGGACTTAAAATGTTTTAGTGTGAATGTTTCTGGCTAAAAGTCCTCTCTACTTTACATGTCAGTCTTTGAAATGTGCGTTATTTTCCAGTTTTTGGATGTGGCATCTCAAGGTCTTTTCGGTTACATTAAAACACAAAAAAGTTATGTGTGTTCCATAATATAATTCATCTTTTTGTCACAAAGAGTAATAATCCTAAGCAGTGCAGGCACCAAGAAGTCTCAAAGCCCATGAAATGCTTATAAGCTTCTCTTTAGGATCTCTACAGAGTAGCTTAATCTTCTTTCAAAATATTCATCAATTATTTTTGTCATCCCAAAGCAGCACAAGTTAGGAGGCATCCCTACCAATGTTATTAGGTTCTCTGTTTTAGCAGTTTCATCCTCATTTTAAAATTAATTTTGAAATATATAAGTAAAAGGTACTCCAACTGAAATACCCATATTAAAATAAGGTATGATTTTGCAAAAAATAAAAATTGAGTTCATGCAATATAGAAGGTTTTCTGTTCTTAGTAATTTTGTTTTTAACTTTAAAGTGAGATGTTTTCATGTCCCTGGCAGCTCGTGAGTCTGTCATTTTGAGACTGGAGGAACGCCATCTACAGGAGAAATATCAGCTTTTCCGTCACCAGGTGGTTGAACAACACACTCTGCAGAGGCAACAACTACGCAAAAGGCATGAGAAGGTAAGAGCAAATGGGGAGTATTATAAGCCATTACTAGTTGATATAATATATATGGTTTGTTTATGAAGCAAATTTTGATAATGAAGATTAAAAAAGAATAGTGCGCAAATGCAAAAGAAATAACTACCAAATCTGAAGACAATCCATAAATAAAAATGGGGGTTTGGTCCCACCATATGGCCATATCGTGCTCAAGCCCACTACTGCGTCAAAGTACCCCATTATCAGTGGGTCCTACACTATCCATGAAAAAGAGATGAATCCAGCCATTCTAACCCTTGGAGATAATACTCCTTGCTGGGAAAAATGTGCAAATGCACTACAGGGGACTCCTCCTATATCCAATTGATGGTGGACACTGATTGAGTACAGGTGTGTGTGGGGGGGTGGGGAGGGTTGCTCAACCTCGATAGTCTGGTCAGACCGATTACATAATAAACAGGCAAAAAATTTGGGGGAGCATACCCATGTATTTCTAAAGCTGCTGCAGCTATGAACCAAAAGACATGTATATTAAAAAAGAATAGTGCGCAAATGCAAAAGAAATAACTACCAAATCTGAAGACAATCCATAAATAAAAATGGGGGTTTGGTCCCACCATATGGCCATATCGTGCTCAAGCCCACTACTGCGTCAAAGTACCCCATTATCAGTGGGTCCTACACTATCCATGAAAAAGAGATGAATCCAGCCATTCTAACCCTTGGAGATAATACTCCTTGCTGGGAAAAATGTGCAAATGCACTACAGGGGACTCCTCCTATATCCAATTGATGGTGGACACTGATTGAGTACAGGTGTGTGTGGGGGGGTGGGGAGGGTTGCTCAACCTCGATAGTCTGGTCAGACCGAATACATAATAAACAGGCAAAAAATTTGGGGGAGCATACCCATGTATTTCTAAAGCTGCTGCAGCTATGAACCAAAAGACATGTATATTAAAAAAGAATAGTGCGCAAATGCAAAAGAAATAACTACCAAATCTGAAGACAATCCATAAATAAAAATGGATTGACGCAGTAGTGGGCTTGAGCACGATATGGCCATATGGTGGGACCAAACCCCCATTTTTATTTATGGATTGTCTTCAGATTTGGTAGTTATTTCTTTTGCATTTGCGCACTATTCTTTTTTAATATACATGTCTTTTGGTTCATAGCTGCAGCAGCTTTAGAAATACATGGGTATGCTCCCCCAAATTTTTTGCCTGTTGATAATGAAGATTGCATTTTGATTTTTACAAGGCCTCTCTGCCTTGTTCAATCAGAGAACGCTTTGAATTAATTCAGAAATTGCAAAGCATTCTCTGAATGGCACCCATTCTAAGTGGCCAACCACCTGTGTTCAGGTGCTGGTAAGTTGACACGTTTCGGGGCCGCACCCCCTTTCTCAGAGCTGGGCCTCGACAAATCCATTTGTAGTTGAAACAATTCACATTTGTCCACACTTTAACTGTGTATGCAGCCATTTGCCTTGAGTTCACCTTTTTGTATGTTATTGTTTGTTAAAGCAGTATGTGGAAAAAAAATGTATTCCTAACAATATGACTAACAATAAAAACCTGTCAGGAAATGGAGCGACTCAAACATTACCAAAGCATCTTGCTGGAAGAATTAAAGAATCAGCAACAGCAGGAAAGATCCCGAGCGCAGAAAGCTCAACGTGTAGAAGCCAGGAAACGCCAAGCAATGTTCAAAGAAAGACTGAAGAGCCAAGGCATGAGTGTATCAGAGCAGAAAGAGAGGAACAAGCAGGTAAAATGTACAATACTCTATATTCCTAAAATAGCATTTCCAAAGGGCCCTGTACTGAGAAATGTCCCAGGATGATAAAGAGCAAGGTATTCTGTTCAAAACAAGTACTGGGTAGAGCACATAGAAGAGAACAATTCTGATCTGTGGTTATAGTGCCTGTTCAAATATTTCCACTTTAGTGTTAGGTTATCATTCACTAGAAGCATTGTATTCAAAATTAAGGGAAAAGACCATATGTTAGGCCTAGTACACACTATTCGTTTTTTTTTTGTTTTTTTTTTCTACACAGCGGGCTGAATGAAAACAAAACTGAAGAGCTCGGGAGAAGATCATGTACTACCTATCTGATGTTAGTACAGCAATCTCCCCCACTGAACTATTGTGTTCTGGCAGGGGAACAGGGGGATGCCTGTCGGCAGGGAAGTAATGGATATTGCAAAGTAGGGAATTAAATCCATTACTTGCCTTAGTTAAAGCACCTCACACAGTACACCAAAACACTGGCTAGGAACACATTTAACCCTTTGATTGCCCTAGATGTTTACCCCTTCCCAGCCAGTGTCAGTACAGTGATGGTGCATATTTTTTAGCACTGATCACTGTACTAGTGTCACTGGTTCCCAAAAAGTGTCAAAAATGTCAGTGTCCGAATGTCCGCTGCCATATCGCAGCCCCGCTATAAGTCGCTGATTGCTGCCATTACCGGTACTAGTAAAAAATAAACATTCCATTATGCTGTACATCCCATAGTTTTTAGACGCTATAACTTTTGCGCAAACCAATCAATATATGATTGTTGGTGTAGATTTTTTTTACCAAAAACATGTAGCAGAATACATATTGGCCTACATTTTAAGAAATTTGATTTTTACATTTTTTTATTAGATACGTTTTATAAAAATAGTTTTTTTTTCCCCCCCAAAATTGTCAGTCTTTTTTTGTTTATAGTGCATAAAATAAAAAAGCAGTGGTGATCAAATACCAAGAATGGAAAGCTCTATTTGTGGGGAAAAAAAGACAAATTTTTTTTGGGGACAGCATCGCATGACCGCGCAATTGTCAGTTAAATAACACAGTGCCTTTTCGCAAAAAATGGCCTGGTCATGAAGGGAGGTAAATCTTTCAGAGGTCTAGTGGTTCATGAAAAAATAAAAGATTTTTTGGGAAGAACAAAAATTACATCTTTTTTGTTGTTCATTGAGAGAGACACAAATTCAGAGACTGATTGAACATTCAAAAATTATTTTGACTTTGGTGTGGGCAACGGCAACAAAACACTAATCACATGGGTAATTAGTACACATTACGAATACAAGTGGTAAGAATCTGTGGATTCCTGTGTCTTGAATGACAGGTATGTGCAAATAGCCAAGGCCGGTCAGCCCATACAATGCAATGACAGGCTGATGGTGGCTGCACTATCTGTGACTGTTTGCACAGCCAGCAAAGGATGACAAAGTCAGCCTTTCTGATGGAAACAGTGGCTGGGAGGTAGATGTGCACAGCACAAACTACATTCAGGAAATGAAGGGTGATCTCTTTCTGTTGAACTGGAGCCAGAGACAACCTGGGGACACCCTGTGTGAAGGTCTCGGTCAGAGTGGGAAGCTGAGGGTCTCTGGAAAAAGGTCACAAGCGTTGAGGTCTGTCCCTTGAGTGCACTCAGATAGGGATAGATGCTGACCAAGAACCATTTAAAGAAAAGCTAGGTTTTTTCCTGCTGTGAATCTTCTGGGATGAATATTTCTTCCCTTCCACCAGGCGAATCATACCTTCCACAAGCAATGACAAAGTCAGCAACTGTGAAGCAGCATGGTAAACCAGTCCTTGGGACAGAAGATCCAGATGATCTGAAGCCCATGCAGCATCTGTCAGTGGTCTGAACTGGTTGGAGAAGCACTACTGCTTGGGCCAGTACAGAGCTATGAAAATCTGAATTCCCTTCATCTTGTCTGCGAGGCAAAGGAGGAAGGAGTTTAAGAGAAGGAAAGGCGTAGATCAGGGTGTACTGATCCCACAGAGCCATCAAAGCAGTCCACTGCTTCGTCCAGTTTATCTCTGTGCCTGCAGACAAACCTGTCCAGTTTGTTGATAAACCTGGAGGTTCACACCCAGGAACCCCCACCTATGGCACAGGTTCTAAAACACCTCCAGGTGTAAGATCATTTCCCTGGGTGTGTGTGTTGCCGGCTAAATTTCCACCCGGGGATGTAAACAGCAGACAAGGCAGGAAGGCATAGTCCTGCCCAAATTAGAGGTATTGCTGAAAAAGCAGAACTATAAAGATGTGGAGATAGGCCGGAAACCCCCCTAGATGGAGGGAATCAACCACTGAACTTACAGATTTGATACAAAACATTTAATCACATAAGAACTAGCATCAGGTCCCGAATGGGCCACACATCCCTATTGGACTTTGGCTGCATGAACAGGGCCAATGACCACAACTGGTCCAGTGCAGCAAAAAAGGCTGCACTTTTGTTAGGTGCAGTGGGCACTTTTGAAAGTATGAAGCATGCAGGAGGCAAGACATGAAATTTCAGTTTGCAGTTTCTGGACACACGGCTTTAGACTAATACATTGAACATATCTCAGATCCATATGGCTAGTGAAGGCCGCCAAGCTTTCCTGAACTTGCAGAAGTTGCCACTTCATTCTAAACTATGTTTGTTGTCCGTCTTGGTAAGCTTGGGGTACAGGAATCTTTCCAAAAGAAAATTTTCTGTTTCATCCCTGAGTTCTGACAAGAATAAAAGGCACTCTTCTTGGTTCCAGACAAAGGGGGCTACTGCTCTTTTGAGGTATGAGAGCACTTTCTGTTACCCCTCATGATCTGGATAAACATATCCAGATGCTTACCCTCAAAAGGCATGCTTTGCAGCTGCTTCTTGCAGGGGAGCTCAGCTGACCAGCATTTAAGCTGTAGCACTCACTTCATGTGCACTGAAGTGGAATTGGAGAGAATCTCTTAAGCCGAAAATACAACAGTTCAGGGAAGAGATCCAAGTGTTGTCTGGCTGAATAACTGGTCTGAAAGGATCCAGGTTCTTTAGTCATATACTTTGCCCATGCCAGCAAAGCCTTACCAACCCCCACGTATAAGCAACAGCAGGTTGCATGGCCACACTAGCCAAGGAAAGGAATGCTTTGCAGGGTCCACAGTAAGGGCTGCCCACTATTTGCAGAAACTGTCTTCCATCAAGTATTGTTGCACAAACCACTTGGGGGATGCAAATACTTTGTTCGGATGGGCCCAGTCCTTGTGCAGGTTCTTTTGAAATGAGAATGCAACAAAAAGGTCTTGGTTTGGTGCTTTTCAAGACTCCATTGCTGCTACATTAAGCCCTGAAGTTTCTGGTAACTACAGTTTAAGTTTTTTTAGACCACCTCTGAAAACATACACTGTAGCCTATTGGGATGGTGACACATTAGATGCCTGGGGTCCTTCTCAGAGGATTTATCTGCCCCAGAGAAAACTGCTTCCTTGGACCCTGACTCTTTATCTAACCCAAGAAAGGCAGCAGGGGAAAATAAGGTAACTTTTGTGGGGACAGAGACCCAGACTTGTTGTTGCCATCTCTCTGCATATCTTTACAGATATCTGCCAGCTGCTCCAACAGATTGGAGAAAGAGGCTGAGAGTTACTTCTAGGACATAAAGGTTCCTGAGAATGGAGTTCTCAAAGGAGTTAGTGAGAAACAAGGTGTTACCCGAGAGCCAGAGCCAGTTCCCTGCCCCATAAATACATTTGAAGAGGGAAGACAACACATGTTCCTGGTACCCCTACAAGAGACACACTCAGAGGAGGAATTCAGGTGGCATGCATGCCCTGTACTAATGTACACCCACAGTGCCCTCTGGTGGCCCAAACCAGCCAGGATCTGCTGCTCCATTGGCATGGTGAGGGGAAAAAACAAAACACTGCTTGTCCTCCCTCTGTCTCATAAGTGCCGAATGGCAAAGCGACAGCACTAGGAGACCTGCCACAACAAGGGCACTTACATGCAATACAGAGCATCGCCTGAAAACCACTAAATCTTTACCTTACAGGAAAGGAATACCCAATAGGGTCTTTAGGGACTGTGCTGTACCACAGCAGACAGTGGCCCTGGACTTGTAAAGCACCCAACCAGCTAATTCACAGATGGAACCACCTGATGAAGTAAAGAGTACTGTCCCTCCAGGATATTAGGCATCTGTAAAGACCGATCTGGAAAATTGCCACTGCTACAATTCATGTATCAAAGCAGAAAAGCTCTTTAAGTAGAGAGAGATAGGTACATCCGCTTTCGACATTAGCAAAAATAAGTTCAGGCAAACCTGGGAGTGGGAGGGATTATGCTGGGTGGTGGGGAGGTGGAGAATAACCCAGTAGCCAAAAAATGTACCATCCTTTGATGTACAAATAAAGAAACGGAGGCATGCAGTTTGCCAGTGTCCAGTCCTGTAGGTGGCTGTACAATCCAAAAGTCTCTGAATTATTGTGTCCCTCAATAGAGAGGGAAAGTAAACCAGATTTTTCTTTTTTTTTAAAGGGTAAAAGCAAACTTTTTGTGTACTAGAATATGCTTCTTTACATTTTTAAACTTCTAGTTTCAGCAGCAAGAGGCTGCCCGACAGAAAGAAGAGACTCAAAAGCAGCAGCAGAGACAAGAACAGGAACTGCAGAAGTTTAAAGAACATCTAGAAGAGACATTTAAGGAACTGACACAGATACAAGTAAGATCTGCTTATTCCTTTTGTAAGTCTCCAAGCTTTAGAACTAACTTTTCAAGAACGGTTGTTTGGGACATTTTAATAGTATCCAGTCTGCAAGCATGTAGTGTTAACGACTGATGTGAGATTTTTACAATTAGATATCTCTGCAAAAACCTGTAAAGTGCTCTCTTATTATGGATAGCTTGTAGTTTATCTAGTTCAACTGGATTTGTTCTTTAAGGTCCAGCTGAATGTGACTACTACTAGCATAAAAATGTTGACTTCTCCAATTACTTATTTAAATATATTAGAAAATGTGTGCCTGTGTAGAAATGTTGGATGTTGTTGAATTTTCTGTGACCAGTTCATTCAGCAGGGAATCCATAATCAAATTTGAAGAATGAAATAGATGTCACTTGTGACATCTGTGACCAATAATTGTTTTGTGGTATGTAAAATCCAGAACTTAGGAAACAGCCACCATAGGAAGTAGCTTCCTATGGTGGCACACCGAGAAGAGGGGGACTCCAGAAGAGGTGGTTTGGAGAAGGCAAATATAACCTGTTTGTTTTTTTTTGTTTTTTTTTAAAGAAGCTTTAAAAAACACACTTTAATCTGGGTATACACATATCTAAATTTGGCCGGTTCAGCAGGAACCGGGAGGAATTTTGGTATGTGTGTACTCCTCTGTTCAACAGAAGCTGGTCTAATGATTGACTACTGTTGAACAGTCCTGCTTGAAAACCAGCATTCAATCAGCATATACTGCCAGAAAAACCTCTACATGTATACCTAGCTTTAGAGGACAAGGTAGTCAAATATTTTGGAAAACAGATTTGTGACAGAGAAGGCATTAATAAAGAGAGCCAAAAAGGAAGCATGAAGTGTAGAATGAGGATGGTTCGGAGACATCACAGACTATAAGCATAGGGAGACAATTAGGTGAAAACAGGTGGTGAAGAGGAATTTTCTGTAATAAAATGGACACTACTGACAAAATTGTAAAAGATGATGACTAAGCAGTCTACAAGAGGACACTGTAATTTACTAGCAATACATTGGCTTTGTATTACAGACATTGGTTGTCTGCACCACAGTATGAGCCCTCCAATAAGACCCGATTCTCGTGGGTGTACTTAAGCGTACGCCCATGCAAGGGACATGTTTGTCCACACAGAGAGAAACAGGTGTTCCGTGCATACTTGTGCAGGAAGTCCTATTCATGTCAATTAGGATGAAGCAGCTGCATGGACACAACCTCAACTCCCAATTTGACATCGATGAAGGATCTGCATGCACACACATGGCTGTCAAATTGGGAGCTGTATCCATGAAGGGGACTGCTGCTTGCACAGGGGATGCACAGAACATCAGTGCACCCCATGCAGGCAGCCACAGCCCTTGGACAAGTGTACACTTCAGTACAAACTATGTGAATGAGACCCAACACTGTACAGAAAGAATAAGAATCACTTGCAGAATTCCCTACCTAAGAGTCAGACCCCCGTAAAAGCACATACCAGCTTGATTTACAGTAAATAAAAAAATATATTGTTTTAGGATGGGGACAATAAACCTTTTTGTGCTGGCTTCTTAATAAATTATTGTTAAAAACACAGGAAGAAAAACTAAGAACATTGCAAGAACAGGAAACAAAGAAGCTACAGCGACTGGAGGCAGAGCACAGCATGGAAGCTGAGCAGTGGAAGGAGCGCCTGAGGCTTAGTAAAGAGGTATCTCTAGACTTTGTAAAACCAGTGCCTATATATGTGAAATGGAGGAATGGAAACGTGGTGGTGCTAGCTTTCACAGCTATTCTTATATTTAGTTTCATGAAGGCTGGATTTAAACTTTTGTGCTGTATCACCTAAACATGTGTTGAAACGTGTTACTTAAAGGCAGCCTATTTCAACAAACTCCAGTGTAAGAAAACAGTACAAAAGCTCTCTTTGCAACCCAGTGCAAAGACTCTGAACAAAAAAGGTCAGGACACCCCAGCCAGGCATAACCCCTCCCGGCTCAGCTAAGCCTAAGTTTTGCAGAAGCAATGAAGAACAGACAAGAGGGGAGGGTTCCTGTGTCTTGTGATGTACTGTACTTCAAGGAAAGGATGTTACAGGTAAACCGGTTTAATTTATTCATAAATTAAAGGTTGACAAATAGCGGAATTAACTTCACAACAGGATATAGAAACTTTACAAGACCACCTCAAAGTCTAAGTTTTTTCTTGCACAGAAGTTCCACTGACCAACATTTGAGCCAAAGGATCCTTTTCATATAGACAGACATGGTGTCCAACCTGAAAAGTATGGAGTCTGTCAAGGCATCCACCAGGAAACTCAAGGTGCTTGGAAAATATTCCAGGAACTGCCAAATGACAGCCGCCTACCACTTTGCCCAAACTTTGAGAACTTGACAAACTCCCACTGAAGCCACCAGTGGCTACAGAGCTGCCCCCATTAGAAAGGACATCTTAAGGAAGGCATGCAACCTCTTATCTGTGGAATCTTTAAAAGACCGGGCACTCTTTCACTGGGATTGCCAGGATCTTAGTCGAATACAAAAATCCTTGGTTAACAGCCAGAGAACCCCATTTGTTGCAGAATTCCTTCTCCATGGGGTACTGCTAAGCAAATGGCTTTGGTGGTGAGAACACCTTCTCTGGGTATGTCCAAGACCCAAATCAATTGACTTTGGGAGAAATGGGCTCCAGGAGTAGTAACTTTGAAATTTGTTCACATTGCATTTGCCATGAAGCCCAGCGTGGTCTTCTACAGACCTTGAAACTCCTCCTGAGTGAATTCATCCAAAGAGGACTTTCGATCCTCAACTGCTTCTTCCTCTCCTCATCATCCAGAAGATGCTCCTCTGACACTGCACAAGTGTCTCAATACATGCAGAGGCACCAGTGAGCGGAGTAATTTCTGTCAAAGTCTGCTGTGCAAGATCATAGAAGCACTACCAATCATACGTGTCCAAACACTCAGGAAACCCTAAAATGGCTCCTGCAAAGACATGTACGATGAAGTCCTTGCAGATGCTGCAGTCTAGTCCCTCCCTTTATGGCACCATGTCAGTGTAGCACTCCGTCACAATACCAGATGCCTCAGGCACATTAGGGGACACAGGACTGTAGCAATGGTTCCACCACTTCCTCTTAGCACCACTATTGTTGATTGTGCACTCCTCTCCAGGTGTGCCCACACTCAGCAGAAAGAATGGACTTTCTGTTACACAACTGGAAAAGTCAGACAAGCAAATAGGTTATCTAAAGCTGAAACTTGGCTTCCAAATGGATCCATCTCTTATAAACACCCCTCCTTTAAAGTCCAGTTGCAGCTTTAGAGAACATCAAATTTGTATAACCGAGAGTCCATTCCTTCTGGTGAGCGTGGGTACAATCACGATATTGCTGCTAGGAGGAAGCGGTGGATCTCATATTTGTATACAAAGACTGCCACGCATTTTCATTGATGCTAAGGGGAGGCAGTGGATCCACATTTCACAGAAAAAAGGAGCACTTTATTACAAGTATTAGGATTGTACATTTATTTTATCACATATGGTCACCAACGTTGTTGATGTTTATACAAATGATAGCACTGAACATTAGTTCGAGTGTAATTTGATGGCCATCCAGTCCTGAAAACAGCAGCTGTCAAACATATTGAATTAGCAGTCTTCCAGCAGTCACTTAGTGCAGATATCTATCTATATACACACACACACACAGTATCTCAAAAAAAGTGAGTACACCCCTCACATTTTTGTAATTATTTTATTATATCTTTTCATATGACAACACTAAAGAAATGACCCTTTGCTACAATGTACTGTAAAGTAGTGAGTGTACAGCTTGTATAACAGTCTAAATTTGCTGTCCCCTTAAAATAACAACACATGGCCATTAATGTCTAAACCGCTGGCAACAAAAGTGAGTACACCCCTAAGTGAAAATGTCCTAATTGGACCCAGTTAGCCATTTTCCCTCCCTAGTTCGGGTTACAAGGTTTAAGGTGTAAATAGGGAGCAGGTGTGTTAAATTTGGTGTGCTCGCTTTCACTCTCTCATACTGGTCACTGGAAGTTTAACATGGCACCTCATGGCAAAGAGCTCTCTGAAGATCTAAAAAAAATACTTGTTGCTCTACATAAAGATGGCATAAGCTATAAGATTGCCAAGGCCCTGAAACTTAGCTGCAGAACGGTGGCCAAGACCATACAGCGGTTTAACAGGACAGGTTCCACTCCGAATAGGCCTCGCCATGTTCTACCAAAGACGATGAGTGCACGTGCTCAGCGTCATATCCAGAGGTTGTCTTTGGGAAATAGATGTGACTGCTGCCAGTATTGCTGCAGAGGTTGAAGGGGTGGGGTCAGCCTGTCAGTGCTCAGACCATACACCACACACCGCAACAAATTGGTTTGCATGGCTGTCATCCCAGAAGGAAGCCTTTTCTAAAGTTGATGCACAAGAAAGCCCGCAGCTTGCTGAAGACAAGCAGACTAGGGACATGGATTACTGGAACCATTTCCTGTGGTCTGATGAGACTAAGACAAACTTTTTTTTTTTTTGGTTCAGATGGTGTCAAACGTATGTGGCAGTAACCAGGTGAGGAGTACAAGTAGTGTTATGGTCTGGGGCTGCATGAGTGCTACCAGCACTAGAAAGCTACAGCCAAAATGTACTGTGACATACTGAAGCAGAGCATGATCCCCTCCCTTCGGAGACTGGGCCGCAGGCCAATATTCCAACATGATAACGACCCCAAACACACCTCCAAGGCGACCACTGCCTTGCTAAAGAAGCTGAGGGTAAAGGTGTTGGACTGGCCAAGCATTTCTCCAGACCTAAACCCTATTGACCGTCTGTGGGGCATCCTGAAATGGAAGGCGGAGGAGTGCAAGGTCTCCAACATCCACCAGCTCTATGATGTCATCATGGAGGAGTGGAAGAGGACTCCAGTGGCAACCTCTGAAGCTTTGTTGAACTCCATGCCCTAGAGGGTTAAGGCAGCGCTGGAAAATAATGGTGGCCGCACAAAATATTGACACTCTGGGCCCAATTTGGACATTTCAATTCAGGGGTGTACTCATTTTTGTTGCCAGCAGTTTAGACATTAACGGTGGCTGTGTGTGGAGTTATTTTGAGGGGACAGCATATTTATACTGATATACAAGCTGTACACTCTTTACTTTACATTCTAGCAAAAGGTAATTTCTTCAGTGTTGTTACATGAAAAGATATAATAAAATATTTAAAATAATTTTTAGGGGTGTACTCACTTTTGTGAGATAAATATCTATATTTTAAAATCAAATACTGGTTTATTAGCAGGCATATTTTTTAACTTTCACAGATCGAGACCTCCCAGGTACATCCATCACCTAAGGGCACTAACAAAAACCAAAGCATAGCCAAGAGGAGTCATGCCTGGGTGGAGAATCCAGCTGTTTATTGGATTCACCTGATGGTGACAGCATCAGTAGTAGTTCTGAAACTGATGACACCCTGGGGGGGCCTGCGGGAAGGAGGGGAACCCAGGGCTACAACCGTCCCAAGGAGGGGCACACGTCCACCCCAAAACCCTCCAGAGGAACACCGATCCAGACAGAACCCCTAGCCATCTAAATGGAGGGGCTGTCGGCCAGGAGGAATGATGCGATTCGGGGGCCGAGACCCGATCGTATGCGACTTTGTGAAGCATTTAACTCGCAGGCTGGCCCCCGTGTAGTGGCCGACCTAGTGGGGGAGCTGAGGTCTGTGGGTGCTCGCTGGCAAGACTGGGGTCACCACTGGATCTAGATTATCCAGCCCATCGCCCAGTCCGGCAAATGATTGTAGATCTCACAGGAAAAATCCAGGAGGAAAAAATTTTCTATCTAAAACATTTTGCCAGTACCAAAGATCCCAGCAAGGAACTAGGTAATTACCCCTGACTAGGCAGAAATATATTTTCTGCCTAGTGTCCTACTCCTGTAGGGGGCAGTATAACCCAATGGTTATGAATACCAGGAGCTGTGTCCATGAATGAACGAAAGAGAAATATTTTTCTGACTTTCAAAGAACCAGGTAGATCTGTTTTTTTCCCTTTTATAATAATCTTTATGTGAGGTAAACCTTGTCACTGGAGTTTGAGACCCTATAACCAAGTTCATGCTTTTTTAACTTTATGTATGTCATCTTTTTTAGAAGCTGGACAGCGAGTTAGCCTTCAAACAGCATCAGATTTCAGACACTGGAAAGCAGCTGCACAAGGATCACGACAAACGTTCTTCCTGGTTTTCACCTTCTTGACAGCCATGGGTGAAGAGAGAAATCATAAACACTCACAACATTCCCCTTAAGGCAAATGCCTGTTTGGCCATTATAAATTACAAACACTGGAGTTTGACTGACAACCTTTTTATTTTCCTTTTTTTTCTATTAGGTACATATATAGGTGTGGATGCTAAAAATGTAAAATGTCACATAAATACATTATTTACAGACATATTCTGCTATAGTGCAGATACTGACAGAATAAAATAAGTCATTTATCACATTTATTG
This sequence comes from Pelophylax lessonae, assembly GCF_965119305.1. NCBI lineage: Eukaryota > Metazoa > Chordata > Amphibia > Anura > Ranidae > Pelophylax > Pelophylax lessonae. The sequence goes on along the minus strand of NC_138771.1, from coordinate 547,240,649 downwards.
GTTTGTGTGTGTGATGATTCCCTGCAGTGTCAAATGTATTGTACATTCCTGCATTCTGATCAGTCTCCTTGCATTATCAACACATCAGAGAGATCTTCAACTTCCTGTAGTTTTAAAGTCTATAAAAAACAAGAAAACAATGAAAATGAGGAATGAACTTGGTTTCAGTACATGCACACCACCAAACTGAGAAGCTTACCTGTAGGTTAGCTCAGCTAACCTCTACTTCTACGTACAGTAGCATGAGAGGGTCAGATTTGCCAAGGGCAACTGAAAAGCTACCGTATTTTCCGGCGTATAAAATGACACTTGAACCCCAAAAAAAGTCCCCCAAAAATGGGGGGGGGGGGGTCGTCTTATACGCCGAGTATGAAAGAAGTGTAATCAAGGTACCGTAAACATATGCTCTTATAACTCTCCAAGGTATCGTAAAGTAAAAGTATTACCGGTAGATGTACCGTATAATCTTCTGAAGGCGCTGGCTGTGCGGGAATCCTGTAGCGGTATACTGTACCGTAGCTTCAGCTACATAGTATTGCGCGCTGAGCCAATCACTGTGAGCGATGTATTCCATTATTGAATGCAAAGCCTGCTTGGATTGGCGGAGTCAGAGAGAGTAACACAATCCCACCTCTCTGACTCCGCAAATCCGAGCAGGCTTTGCATTCAATAGAATACATTGTTCACAGTGATTGGTATACTGTATGTAGGCCAAAGCTACGGCACATACGATAGGATTCCCACACAGCCAGCGCCTTGAGAGGAAGAAGTGCAATATACACCTTTAGCTCCTCTTCATTGTATGTCCTGTGCTGGAGAATCCCCTGGTGAGTAACTGTAGGCATCTACAGCTTTCCATTTTTCTAGGTATCAGGGAGATCTCTGACACTCAAACTTGAAGGGGCAGTAATCAGTTTCTTTTTGCAAATTTTGTAAAATTTCTTTTTCATTGTGTTTTTTGCATGACAACGCAAGAAATCAAACAAAACACAGCTATAGTGGTTACCCGTGACAATTATGCATTGTGCTCCATTCTGAACCCAGTCTAAACCAACATTAATGCTCAATGTAAAAATCCAAATGACAATAATGACAGGGGCCAGCAGACCAGTATAGTACAAAAGGACATCTACCAGTAATACTTCGTACTTACAATACCTTGGACATTTATAAGAATACATGCAGAAGAATAGGACACAGAGGGCTTTCATAGATTACGGTACACTTAATTACCTTTGGGATTTTTATACTCGGCGTATATGGTGTTGCCTTGCTTCAGACGGGGGGGGGTCAGACGGGGGGGGGGGGGGTAGTCTTATACGGCGAGTATAGCCCAGAACCAATGTTTTAACTTGAAAGAAAAAACGGGGGTCGTCTTATACGCCGGAAAATACGGTATACTAAAACACAAAGACATTAAAACTCAAGCAACTCATGAGCAGCTTTGGTTATCTTTAAAGCCACCTTGGGGCTAGTACTGCAATTTTATTTGTTGCCCAGCATTTTGCCAAAGTAAGTTCTATCCACTAAGCTCAAGATTTAGGTTGGGAGATTGAAACCTGGTAACCAGTCAAGGTGAATATGAACAGTAACTGACACTGAATATGCCACTGTCAGCGATATCTACTCATGAGATGGTTCTGCTACCTAGCAATAGCAGAAATGTTGCCAACATTAATTGTATTCCAATTAACATTAATTTGTAGTCCTCCAAGACAGTCACCTTGCCAATCTCTTGAAGGCGTTAAAAAGGTAGTGTACTTAAAAAAGAACACACACACACAACAGGGATGTCTCCAAGAGTACCAGTAAGTCCACGAGTATATCTACATGAACAAAATTGTGCTCATGGTGTCATACAGCTAATTTAAGTTACACAGAAATTAGGTTTAAAGTGGTTGTAAACCTCAAACATGAAATAGGAACAAAGCTCATCTCTCTATAGTGTGTACTTGTCTCAATCCAGAGCACTAAGGCCAGGTTTACATATATACAAATTGTTTTACACCACATCCAATTCGCATAACATGCGAGTGTGGCCGGCTTTCAATGGAGCGGGTTCACACATGTCCGGGGCCGGCTGCGGTGCAAATTTGAAAAGGGTCCTGTGCGTTTTTTGGGTCCAATTCAGGTACGAATTCAGGGAAAAAGTTGCACCTGAATCACACCTGAACCGGTGAGCACAAATGCACAAGACACCGGACTTCAAACCGCAATCCAGTTAACCCATCCTGAGTGTAATTTCTGTCTACGGATTCCTTCCTCTGCTATCAGCATGAAATCACTTCTGACAAGTTTTCCTGACACCAAGAGAAAAATAGTGAGAGGGGAGGGAGCTCTAGCTGATTGACAGCCACAGCTCTGTTCCTGTGTGAAGGGTTGCGTCTCTCTTTCCTCCAATCAGCTCCCCGCCCCCTTTTTTCTGACCTCTTGGATGCCAACCGGCTCCCCGCCCCCTTTTTTCTGACCTCTCAGACAAGCTTTATATTTCTTTACTTTGAATAATTATAAAGAGAAGACTGCAGATAAACAGATACAAATTATGTAAGAATATTTGTTTCATCTGTGTGTATCACCTGAGGCTAGTCACTGCATTGGGTATATGTGAGGGTTAACAACCACTTTAAGAAAACAGCATTTCCAACATGAAGTGGATTAGTAATGAAAAGAATCGGTAATCAGTTGGCCTGTAGATTATTCCAATGAAAATGAAATAAATACAAACTACACCTAATAAAAAACCCTTTTAAAATAAAGCATTTCAGGGCAAACGTTACTCTAGATTTAGGAGTCCCCTCACTTACACAGTAACAAATCCAGGTGAACTTTTCCATGCTAGTGTGTTACCCATGAATTCAACTAATACATTTAGAAGCCAATCTCGATTCATGATGGTGGTGCTGTTTTTTAATAAGCCTGTTTGTCATGTTACATTAATGTTATCCATATGAAGAGGTGAGCACCATTATTTGTAATCTGGAATTACTGGTACTCTGTGACATTTATTTTTGGATTTCTTGCCCTAACTATTAAGTCCATCTGGTGGAGTCACGACATCAATGCTTATTTTTCAAATCGCACCATTGGTGGCAGTTCTCACATGAAACATATGATGACCTGTACATGATGAAGTTTAGCAGCTGAATGTACGGGTAGATTAAGAAGTGAAAGGAAATGCATTATAAATCTCTCTATTCATTCACTAAAGTGAAACCATAAACCTAATAAAAAGGAAACTGTAGAAGACACAACATCTGCAGGTCTATTTTTCTAAAGCGTATCAAAAAATGTAATGAGCAACATGAAAACTGCAATCACGACTTCAGCAATGTTAATAGTTTCCTACTCAAGCAAGGCTGGCTATGTTTACTAACCTTCTCATTAGCTAGATGCAAGAGGCAGGCAAACGCCAGTGGGACTGATAGGTTCTGTGCCATTGAAGTTGGCAACCTGTTGATTAAGCAAAGTACATCAGCATATTAGATCAAGCAAACATTGTACACCATACTAAAAAAAAAAAAAAAAAAAAATAATATCGTCCTATACCTTTTGTGCAGTTCATTTGTGATGCTGCTGAAACTTCTCTCTTCCTGAATAGCTGCATCCACAAGCGTTTGATTTGGCTTAAATGAAATAGACAAAATGGTTTAACATCTGTCTAAGTAAATATTATTCCTGGCCTAAAGAGAAATTCCGCCCAGCCCCCAACCCCCCCCCCCCCCTTAGAAAATAAAAGTCAACAGCTACAAGTTTGTAGCTGCTGACTTTCATTATTAGGGCACTTACCTGTCCAGGCATGCGGCAGTGTCTGCACCCAAGCCGATTCTTGAATCATCTCTTGGGCGCTGGCACCGCCAACTCTGCTAAGGGAAGCAGGCAGTGAAGCCTTGTGAATGGGCAAGCTGCGAGGGGAAGGAGGGGGTGGAGCTCCGCTTTAAATAACTTATGGTCCTGATCAAACCTTGTTCATGAAACAAGCCAACTTTGTAGGAAGCAAAGGGTTTCAGGTTAAAAGCAGGATGACAAGAGTCAGTGAGGAGTGAGATGGCATTTCTCATAAGGGGATCAAACCATTAAAGCAGGGAAACACAAATGATATACACCACAAGCACACAAAAAAAGGATGAAGTATTGCAAAAGAGTACTTTTCAAAAAACCAAGCCAACTAATCTCTCCTAATCCCCAGATGAGCAGCTCCTGGCCAGAAGACCTGAGGATAACAGTGAATGGACACATGTACAGGAGGCTACTGTAATAAGCTGGCTACTGGAGGCAGGCAGTTTACATTCAACTATGGTATCTTTATCTGTGTTGACAGAACTTGCCTTTACTAAAGCAAAATTACCGAAAGAAGTGAGCAACAAATCACCTGCACAAACACGTGACAGTGGCATCTGTGCCAATGGTGGGTCTGATACCCATGCAGGAGAAAGATCCTGGCCCAAACTTTGATTACCAAATCAGAAGAAGGCACCAACTAGAGCTGCACCATAAGGGCCCCTATACACTGATGGACTGATCGGGTCCACCTTTCAATTTTTCAGGCAGACCCAATAGTCCCCTCTATGGAGTGGCGAGTATAAACAGACATGTGTCCATTTACACCCGCTGACATCCAATCCGATAAAAACAGACAGATGGGGATCCATCAGATGGGGATGGGATTCCCCATCCGTCTGGAGGATCAGATCAGATGGTCTGGTGTAAATGGACAGGTAGTCTCTTTACATCCGACCACCCATAGATGAGAGTAGGCTGTGTCTGCTCTGCATAAGCGGAGAAGATATGGACCAGCCATCCACCTGCTTAGCGGACAGATTTCCTGCTGAGCAGGTGGACTCCAGCAGAGCCTGCCCCGTGTGGAAGGGGTCTTGAACTGAAAAACTGATGTGCTGCTGTAGCTAAAAATATAAGGTTTCTTACAGCACATAGTTCCTTCATTTAAACTGTAACTTTTGAAAATTTTGACAACCAGAGTTTAGGACCAGCTTGTATTTATATGAAAGTGATATCTAAAATTTTTGGAAAGAACCTTTCCTACAGCCAGTTCTAACCTATCTAAAAAGTAAAATACTGCTGTTCAATCCTACACTAACCTAAAGTTCAGTGAGTGGCTGACCTGTAATGTGTGCCAAGTGCTGAACTTTGAAACAGAATAAAAAACATTTTACATTTATATTATACAGACACGCATAAAACCATTAAAGAAGTAGTAAACTTACCTATAGGTAAACCTATAATGAGGCTTACCTATAGGTACTGTAAATATCTCCTTAACTTGCATTGTTTAGGAGATATTTACTGTATCCTGCGCCAATTGACCACTTAAGCCCCGGAAGATTTTACCCTCTTCCTGACCAGGGCCTATTTTGCGATTCGGCACTGCGTGAATTTAACGGACAATTGCGCGGTCGTGCAACGCTGTACCTAAACAAATTTGGCGGCCTTTTTTTCCCCACGAACAGAGCTTTCTTTTGGTGGTATTTGATCACCTGTGCGATTTTTTGATCATGCGCTATAAACAAAAAACGAGCGTCAATTTTGCAAAAATAATATTTTTCACATTTTTTTTTATATGAAATTCCCCCCCAAAAAAAATGTAAAAATCAAAATTTGTTAACATTTTCGGCCAATTTGTTTTATGCTACACTTGTTTGGTTTAAAAAAAAAAAAAAAAAAAAAAAAAAAAAAATCGCAAAAAGCGTATTTTGATTGGTTTGCGCAAAAGTTATCGTGTTTACTAACAAAGGGAAAGATTGTCATTTTTGTTGTTTTGTTAACGCGTAATGGCGGCGATCTGCGATTTTTCTTGCGGTACTGCGACATTGCGGCGGACAGATCGGAGCCTTGACTGACATTTTTGACACTTTTTGGGGTGCCAGTGACATTTCTACAGTAATCAGTGCTATAAATATGCACTGTTACTGTAAAATTACACTGGCAGTGAAGGGGTTAACTTTTTTTGAGAGGGAGGGGCTATGCGTGTCCCTAGGGGCGTGATTCTAACTGTGATTGGCTGTGGCTTAAGATGTATAAACAGTGATCAACCGTTCTACATAGTAGAACCGTATGATCATCATTCATACACCGGGGAGAATGACAGGCGGCTTGTTTACATTAGCCGCCTGTCTTTCTCCCTCTCCGACGACCGCGAGTGACCGGCGGATGATCGGGTCCGCCGGTCACAGGAGCGGGGGGGGGGTCAGTGACCGCGCAGGAGCGCGCCTCTAGCGGCGCGCGCGCTCGCTCCAGAGACCCTCACAGGCTAGCGACGTAGACCTACGTCGCTCTGCCTGTGAGGGGCTGACTGCCGCAGTAAATATACAGTCGGCAAGTGGTTAAGGCATCACAAGACATGCACTCTGAATGAACGGCCGCCCGTCCGGCCAATAGCACAGCCGGAGTCCGTGGACCTGGAAGGAAGACTGGCGAAGAAGGATGCGGCCTCCAGTGGGGACGATGAGGGCTTAGTTTGCTGGCAAGTGTCACATAATGTGCTAGTATGCGATGCACAGCGACACTGACACTAATGCCAGCCACTAAACACAGCGACACTAACTGACACTAATGCAAATTAAAGAAAAAAAAAAAAAGTCCAAAATATAGACCCTGACCCTTGACCCAAACACTAACCCTGGCACTGATCTAGATCAAACCTTGATCTAGGCATTTTTCTTTATTTTTTTTACAAACATTTTTTTTCCCCTTTCTGCAAGAAACAAGAAAGATACATTGTATCCTTCTTCTCCATTCACAGAAAGAAAAAAAATACAGGGACGGGCTTCACAGTGACTGAACACTGTGGTAGCCAGTAAGAGGCTACCACAGCATTCAGGTGACCGGAATCGGGAGATCTGAGTCCCGATCATTAGTAGGGGGCTGGGGCACTCGGTGAGACCCCGGTCTCTGTTCTGGGAGCACACCATGCAGCGCTCCCAGCACAAAGGGAGAAGCACATGTGTGTGGCCCCACATAAAAAGCAGTGAGGCTGCATATGTGTGTTATGTCAGCGTGAAGGGGTTGTAAATGAATAAACAAGTTCCCACGTTTGTGTTTCCTAATCAGTTTAATGTACCCTATGACACGTCAACTTACCTCATCTGCTTTTTCTGGGATATTTGCCAGCAGCCCCCACATGCTCATTTTAAGATGCTTCATGTCCATCTTTTTGGCTGTTTTGGCATAGTTTATCTCTATTTTGTTCACCTGCATGGAAAGATAAAACATTTTATACTCTTCTTCAGATACATGCAACTGCCAGTCCTGCAAGTCTTGTGTGATGGATAGTGATTGACAAATACAAAGAATAGAAGTCATGGTGGGTGATGAGCTGAGCAATTTAAAGAGGAAGTAAACCCTCCTCTGTAACTTTTACCTATAGGTAAGCCTATGATAAAGCTTACCTATAGGTACAGTAAATATCTCCTAAACATGTACCGTTTAGGAGAAATTTACCTTACATGCAGCCAGTGACGTCACTGGCGCATGCGCTCTGAAGGAACGCCCGCGTGCACGGGAGGGACGTCACCGCTGCTCCGGCCAATCAGATGACCGGATGCCGCGATCCCGGAAGACGGGCGACTGGACATGTCGCCCGTCATGCAGGTAAGTGGATGGCACGACGGGGGCTCGTTCTAAGGTATTTCATAATGAGCTAGTATGCGATGCATACTAGCTCATTATGGGTTTCTCTTGCAGGTTGCAAAAAAAAAAAAAAACGTTTTGGGGTTTACAAACTCTTTAAAGAGTAGATAAGGAAGATTTAGTAGAGTAATGACTGTGGGTGCAGGAGGTGCTCTTGGCCAGATTGCGGTTGATGCAAATTAAATGGATATTTAATTGGAAGAAATTCCCACTATATCTGGAAGAACAATCATTTCACCCCCCATCTTATCTTCTATGGGAGGTATATTGACGATATAGTAGTCATCTGGGACGGCCCACAGTCCACTTTTTTGGATTTTGTCCAACATTGTAATTCCAATCCGTACAATTTGTCCTTCACTTCGGTATCAAGCACAGTGGAACTGGCCTTTTTGGACCTGTTGCTATACCACAGAGAAGGAAAAATTGAGGCCAAAAATTACACCAAGCCCACGGCCGGCAATTCGTTTCTTCATTTCCATAGCTGCCACCACCCCAGGTGGATCCAAAATATTCCGAAAAGCCAGTACTGCAGGTTGCGGAGGAATTGTACAAATGATGAGGACTACTTGGAACAGAGTGGGCTTTTGAAAACCAAATTTATCAAAAAAACTTTTCCTGAACCCCTGGTGGACACCGCACAGAACATGTATCTGAAAGGTACTATGGAAAAGAAAACCACAAAATCCAATACACATCAAAATGGCCCACGTTTTGTTACACAGTTTCATAATAAGTTTAGGAAGATGGAAAAACTGATAACGAAACACTGGTCCATCCTATTGGAGGACCCAAATCTGAGGGATAGCTTACCCCCCAGGCCAAAAATCACCTACAGGAGAGCCAGGAATATTAAAAATATGGTGGCCCCTAGCAAATTCAAAAGTACACCTCTCGCATCTCATTTGAATCTCATTCCTCTAGTGGGCATGTATCAATGTCGGAAAAAACTATGCCTGACATGCAAGCACGTGACCCACGGGCAAAAACAATATACCATTAAAGGCAAAAAATGGATTTTTGTAAAATCTTACCGTAAAATCCTTTTCTCTTAGCTCATTGACAGACGTAGTCCTCGGTGATACAGCACCTTCGGGTTATGTTGCCTCCACAGGAGTAGGACTAGACAGGAAATAAAATGCTCTGGCCACACCCTAGGGGCAGTCCCCGAGGGTATATCCTCTCTCTCTCTGCGACAGCAAATCAGTTATGTCACAAAAGCAGTGTTTAGAGAATTTAACCCAACCCAACTCAAAAACAGAGGGGCGGGTACTACGTCTGTCAATGAGCTAAGAGAAAAGGATTTTACGGTAAGATTTTACAAAAATCCATTTTTCTCTATCGCTCATTGACAGACGTAGTCCTCGGTGATACAGCACCTTCGGGACGTCCCAGAGCAGTATCACAAATGAGGGGTGGGAAAATGGAAATCAAATCCAAATCTAGACGGCCCAACCGGTGCCAACTAGAAGTTTACAATGCTCATCCTTAATGATGAGACTCAACAAAAAATTTTCAAACAGAAAAAAAACCTCGAGGTAGACCACCGGTCTCCTCAAATTGCGGCCTGCAAAACCTTGCGGCCAAATGAGGCATCCGCCTATGCCATCACATCAATTTTATAAAATTTTGTAAAGGTATGTACCGACGACCAGGTGGCCGCCTTACATACCTGGACCACTGACGCCTGATGGCGAAAGGCCCAGGAAGTACTGAGCGCTCGAGTGGAGTGCGCCCTAACAGGGAACGGAGGACTCTGACCCTTAATAGAATAAGCCTGTACCACCGTCTGTCTAATCCATTTGGCAATAGTCGCGGCAGATGCAGGCAACCCCTTTCTGGGGCCATCCGTGATCACAAAAAGTGAATCCGTCTTACGGAACGATTCCGTAGCCTTCAGGTATACCCTGATTGCCCGAACCACATCCAAGGAATGCAACGCATGTTCCCGATGATGATTGGGCTGAGGACACAAGGAAGGTAGCACAATATCTTCATTCAGATGAAAATCTGAAACCACCTTAGGAAGAAAGGATGGCTTAGGATGGAGTACTACCTTATCCCTATGAATCACCAAGTATGGGGACTGGCATGATAAAGCAGCCAGTTCTGACACCCTGCGTGCAGAAGTGATAGCCACCAAGAAGGCCACCTTCTGGGATAAAGTAAGCAAGGGAATCTCCCTGATGTTTTCAAAAGGAGGTTTCTGTAGAACCGATAAAACCAAATTAAGATCCCAGGGCGGTAAGGGCGCGCGGACTGGTGGAGCCAGGTGCCGCACCCCCTGGATGAAATTCCGCACCAAGGACTTGGTAGCTAAAGGTTTCTGAAAGAAGATTGCTAATGCTGAAACTTGACCCTTGATGGTGCTCAAGGCTAGCTTCTGCTCAACCCCTTTTTGCAAAAAGGCCAATATTCGAGTCACCGAATAGGTACGTGGAGGAAATCCTAAAGATTCGCACCACGCGATATAAGTCTTCCATGTGTGATAATAGACTCTGCTGGAAGTCGCTTTCCTTGCTTTAATAAGGGTAGGAATGACTGAAGCTGACAACCCTCTGTCCTTCAGTACTTGGGTCTCAATGGCCAGGCCATTAAAACCAGCGACTGTAAAGCACAATGGTAGATTGGTCCTCGAGACCGCAGATACTCCCCGAGACGCAGTTCCCACGGAACGTCCGCGACTAGCAAGTAAAAGTCGGCCAGGCCGGCTTGACGAGGCCAGCCTAGAATTTCTAGGACCACTGGCACTGACGGGATTTGAACCAGGCGTCCCTAGAGCTATCTGGCTCCGACCATCCGACAAAGTCTGGTCGTTTTCTGTTCCCACACATTTATCCGACACCGGATTCCTATCAGGAACGGTGATCTCTCCTGGTTGAATCTCAGGGACCGAAGTCACCCGGCTAGAGGCTTCTTGGTCTGTCTGGTCAACCAGATCCGATTCCTGTGGGGAATTGAGACTAATCTTAGGAAAAGGTAAAGGAAAAGATCTATTCAGGGAACGGTGACTACCGCTCCCTGTAGTACTTAAATGTTGGAAGGGAAGAATCGCACCGGTAGTAGTAGTCGATGCTCGATCTAATGTCCTGAATACCGGTGAAAACGTCCCCCCACCCTCAACCCGGGTGGGGGCGCACCTTCAGGCTGTGTAATCCTTTGCTTCGGGTTTGGCTAAGTCGGTCCTCTGTTTGTCCGACCAGCCTTTCTTGAACCCTCCTGGAGGAGTCTTGCCTTTCCTGCTTGTTCCAGCCGGGCGTGCGAACCCTTTATGGGCGGTAAAGAAAGGTCCTCGCTTGTTGCAAGGTCCCTTAGCTTTAGCAGCCTGTGGCAAGAAAGTGCTCTTGCCCCCAGTGGCATCCTTAATAATTTCATCTAGGGTGGCCCCAAATAGGCGATTCCCCTGAAAGGGGAGATTCGTCAAGGTCTTTTTGGAACCTAGGTCAGCTGACCAGCATTTTAACCCCAGCACACGTCTGAGGATTACCGCTGGCTGACATAGATGCATGCCCTAATAGGGGGGTAGCATCCAAGGCTGCGTCACAGACAAACTGTAGCCCTTGTATAATCTGTTCCATCAAATCAGATGTTCCCTGGGGGATATCTTTTCCCCTTAGGTCTTGGCGTACCAATCTCGCCCATTCCGTTAGTGTCTCGGAAACTAGACCAATAACAATTACTGGTCTAAATGCTGACCCTATCAGGGAGAAGATAGTGCGGGACTCCGCTTCCATCTTTCGATCCACCGGATCCTTAAAGGACGAAGTGTCCTCCACTGGGATAACCGTGGCTTTATTCAGCCTGGAAATAGGTGGATCCACCACTGGTGGTACCGTCCATTTCTTAATGAGGGATTCCTCAAACGGATAGCGTCTAGCAATACGCTTGGAAATAGTAAAGGTACGCTTAGAATGCTCCCATTCTCCTTTAATTTTATTACCAAAACACTTGGGTACAGGAAACACCTTCACCGTTTTGATGGGCTTGTTAGTACCAAAGGGAATCTCTGTTTCAGTTGCCTCTGCCGGTAAAACCTCAAGTCTTAAGGTTTCCCGCACCGCCACAACTAGTGCGTCCACCAATGCTTCTTCCTGAATTATGGCGGAAGAATGAACGTCCTCCTCACTGTCTGAGGGAGCTTTACCTGAGATAACAGCCCTTGCAGAGGGACCTGCAGCTGCAGTGACCATCTCTGAATCTGAGTCAGAGGTGTCAGATAATATAGGGGTAGGCGGGGTCGCTTTCTTGACCCCCGTCCCTGACAGGCCGCCTCCACCCGAGCCACCATAGACTCCAAAACTGCTGTAAATGCATCCATACGGGTCCCGTGGCCCCCTCGAGGGAAACAGGTGGGGGTACTTGTGTGGCAGGGTCCATGATTATTCCAGTAACTACCCGGAAAATACAATCCAAACTTAAATAAAAAAACGTTTTTTTTTTTCAGACCCCCAGCGCCACAAAAGCCCCTCAGTGTTACCTGCTAGGGATCCCTATCGATCGAGAGAGAGAGAGAGATAGACCCCCAGGCTCACCACTTGATGCTCAGAGTTCACTGTAACAGGTTACAGCGCTGTCTTCACAAACAGGAAGTCTTTTGGCTGGCTGCCCGGGAAGAAAGGAGGCGGCTCCGCCCCTCTGCACGCCTTCCGGCGCCTCCCCTAGCTCCACGAGGTGTTTGAGTCACCTCAAACATGGCCGCCCCCATGCTGCAGACACGAGGCTACGCCAAAATGGCGGCCTCATGCGATCTACGGCGGTCTGATACAGCATAGCGGCGTCCTGCAGAGTAACTAGGCATCGCAAAATCTTTCTCTCATGGAGATCAGCTTGACCGGCGGTACCGAACCCTGGCGGAACCGCGTGGCCGTCGGGAGACCTGCTTCAGCTGGAGGAATGACCTGGCAAGCCGCATACCTGTCCTGTGCTTCTGACAGGTAGGATACTTCTAGTAACACAGTAAGATTCCAGTGCTGCCACATATTACAATCGTTTAAACATACTTTGTAATTAGATTGTCAGCTCCCAAATCAAGCCTGCTGGCTTTCTGTACACACAAATCACACTCAATATAGGGGGATCTGTGCTATGTTATAGGATAGAGGGGAACCCATCCTTACCATTACAGAGAGGGGCCCGCGTTCACCACAAGACCCGTCAGGGGGAAAAGGGGAACATACTACTCACCATACCGGAACCAGGCGGGCGCCAACTCCTGACAGTACCCCTCTCCACCGAAGTTGGAGGGCTGTCGACCAATACGGACGCCGTGACTCATGGTCCTTGGCGTTTCAGCGAGACGTTTAACTCGCAGGGTCAGTCCCCTCCAGTGGGACTATGTCGCGGCCGACCCAGCGCGGAGCTATGGCCTGCACGCGCTCGTAGGCTGAACTGGGGTGACCACTGGATCTCAACATCCCGCCCGTCGCCCAGTTCAGCTTTCTTGCTTGAAGATCTCACAGGAACACTGGAGAAAAAAAAAAAAAAAGCTGTCTAAAAAAATCTTTTCTAAGAACAAATTCCTGCCAGGACCGAAGATCCCAACAAGGTATCTAGGTCCTTACTCCTGACTAGACAGAAAAAAAACTGATTTGCTGTGGCAGAGACAGAGAGGATATACCCTCGGGGACTGCCCCTAGGGTGTGGCCAGAGCATTTTATTTCCTGTCTAGTCCTACTCCTGTGGAGGCAACATAACCCGAAGGTGCTGTATCACCGAGGACTACGTCTGTCAATGAGCGATAGAGAAACTTATCCTATTAAGAAATTCTTTAATTGCTCAACAGAATTTGTCGTGTACTGCTTGACATGTCCTTGTGGCCTTTTTTTATGTTGGGAGGACCATTCGTACACTCAGAAAAAGATTTGGTGAACATCGAAGGTTTGTTGAAGCAGGGGATGATAAACATAGTGTCCCCCGCCATTTCTTGACACACCACGATCATTCTTCTCTAGGGCTGAGAGTTTGGATCTTAGAATCCATACCAGCCACCCCCTCAACAGCCCAACGTTTTAAACAGCTATGTCAGAGAGAAGCTTTTTGGATCTACACATTAGACACTTTGGTACCTGGGGGCCTCAATGAGGAGGTAGAAACCAACTCTTTGGTATAGGGCTCTTCCCTTATTGAGAGTCATGCTTTGGCCATACGAAAGTTCATGAGTGTATGTCGTGGACAAACCTTTATTCGAGTCCTGTGGGTGTTTTTTATGGAATGTTTTATATTAGCCTATATGTACATATGTATGAGCATGTGTGCATGTAGGGTCTTTAGAATTTGACATATAATCCTACATTTATTTATTTTAATTTATATTTATACATATTATACAATTGGTATTTTTCATATATGCATTTTTTATATATTTATACATATTCACATTATTGATGACTTTTTATTATAATAGGTTGAGAGTGTACACACATGACATGCGTATGTACATGAGACTTCTTCTGTTTCACTAATTAGATATATTTTGCATATGTTGAATACTAATAATAAATGTATATTTATTTTCATTTTTCTCTTTAATTATTTTCAATTATTATTATTATTTTTCTATTATTTTTTTATTATTTCTTCATTTATTTATATAATTTTTTTTATTTTATATATATTATATATTTTTATACATTATTTTATATATTATTTTTATATTAATATTTTTTGTGGTGTGGCCCAAGATCGGTTTTGGATACATTGTTTTCACATCAGCATGCATTTATTCCATATTGCGTATTGTTTTATATCACTAGTTTAAAATATGTTTTTATCTAGAATTGTTCATAATTTATCCCCAGTCATGACAATCGTATAGGTGTTTTTAGTGCATAATAATGGATCAATAGCAATGGTCTCAGTTTAGGACCCAGCGGTAGTCCAGCGTTTTTGCCCTATGTAATGTCCTTCTCTAAGATGGCGCCATAGAGGCCTGAGGAAGGAGCGCATGCTCCGACAACGCGTCGCCTGTTAACGTCATCACGCTCCACGTCCAAGCCGGAAGTACGCCGCCGGAAGCTCCGACAGTGTCCCCTGGGTCCGGGATACGCCGTTCTCCATCGGCCCCAATGGATCTCCACAGCGGACCGGTCAGATTCTTCTGCAGAGGCACCCGGACTTACCAAACCCCATGGATGAATATCCATTGCTGTTTATACTTACATGATTGTGAGTATGTAGTGTGTTGAATTTCCAATAAACACGAGTCATATTACACTTAGAGTGGCGCCTGTCTTTTTCCCATAGCTCTCTGCAAGTTCCTCTTCTTCACTTGTGACAGAGCAGTCTTCAAGGGTATACAGACCTGCTGTTTTTTTGATGGACTTTATGGACTCTATATGTGCTATGCTATTATAGTTCTTCCATTTGTCCTAGATGGTTTTTATTGATGGTAACCCTCCGATTTCTTTGCGCCAGTACACCCCCGGTGTTGTAAGCACCAGGAAATGGGTGGCTAGTGGCCTTTGGAAGAAAATTGCTAAGGCTGAAACCTGACCCTTGATAGTACTCAAGGCCAATCTTTGATCAACTCCCCGTTTGAAGGAAGGCCAAGATCCGAGCCACCAAGTAAGAGTGAGGGGGAACCCCAAGAGACTCACACCACGCAATATACGACTTCCACTTACAATGCTAGATCTTTCTAGAAGTCGCTTTAAGAAGAGTGGGAGTGCAGCAGACAATCCCCTGTCCTTCAGCACCTGGCTTTCAACAGCCAAGCCATCAAAGCCAGCGACTGTAAAGCAGGATTGAAAATTGGCCCTTGAGAGAGTAAATCCTCCCTGAGAGGAAGTCTCCAAGGAACGTCTGCGACTAGCCTGATAAGGTAGGCGTACCAAGCTCGGCAAGGCCAGTCCAGAGGCACAGGCATAACCGGAATCCCTTCCGCCTCGATCATGTGAAGAAGTTTTGGCAGCAACTTCAGAGGGGGAAAGGCATACATCAGCCACCAGCGCGTCTGTGGCATCTGCCAGAGGGTCCAGAGAGCGGGCCACAAACCTCTGCACTTTCCTGTTGATCAGAGAAGCCAACAAATCTACTTCTGGATTGCCCCAGCAAAGGCACAACTGCTGGAACACCTCCAGGTGGAGAGACCACTCCCCTTGATCCAAAGTCTACCGACTGAGGTAATCCGCCTGCCAATTTTCCACTCCTGGAATGTGAACGGCGGAAAGAGCTGGGACAAATTGTTCCGCCCATCGAAGGATGCCTGCCACCTACAAGGTCGCATGGACACTTCTAGTGCCCCCCCGTGGTGATTGCCATAAACCAGGGCCGTGGCATTGTCCGATTGAATGCGCACTGGACAGCCTTGAAGGTACTTCATCCAGTGGACTAGGCAAAGTCTGATCGCTTTCAGCTCTAGAACATTGATCGGTAACCTGGTGTCTTCCAGGGACTAGACCTCTTGAGCAGAAAGCTTGCCGAGAACACCTCCTCATCCCATAATGCGGGCCACAGCCTCTGCCTTCCTGTCAGCCGGAAACATGGTTGCTTTGTTTAATCTGGAAACTGTAGGGTCCACCACCAGTGGAACAGTCCACTTGTAAAGAAGGGACTCCTTATAGGGGTATCGCCGAGCAAAGCGTTTCGTGACCCCAAGGGGACGCTTTGGTCGTCCCTACTCTTTAGTGACAATTCTGTCAAAATGGGAGGGGAAGGTTAAACCTTTGCCGCTCTAGATGGCTTGTAAGTGCCAAAGGGGACCTGCGCCTGCATCGCAGCTGCGTCCTCCATCTTTAAGGTCTCACGCACAGATACAAATATGTGCGTCCCCCAGTGCCTTTTCGTGCGCGGTGGCAGAAGTGGAGGAATCCTCCTCACTGAGGATTAAGGGTGTGTGGTCGAAAGACCCATGCAGGGTGACACACGTCCGCAGCAGCCAAATCATACTCAGGATCTGAGGGGACAGATGAGGCAGGGGAGAGCGGGGGGCGCTTTTTAGCCAGCCTGTCACCCAAAAGCCAACTCCGCCCGGGACATAAAGGACTCCAGGACCGCCATCAGTGCGTCGATGGATGGATGGGACCAAGAGGGCCCCGCGGCCTCAGAGAGGGGATCAGGTGGGGAGATGTGCTCTAGAAGGCTCCATGAGTCACCAGGGGAACCCCACAAAAAGTGTAGCACACACTACTAAGGGACACCCACACCACTCTGGCAGCACACCCGGTTGCAAGTCACAGAGCCCCAATCAATCCGCAGCAGAGGAAGAGGACCCCACCAGACTCACCAGCCCACAGAAACCAGGCATCACAGCCACCAGGAGAATCTGCACTGCACGTACTGCGATCCAGAAAGGAAAGGAAGGGGGGGTGACAGTTACCCACTATACCAGGAACCAGGTGGGCACCAAGGGGCTGTCGGCCAGGAGGAAAGCTGCGACTCGGACCGAGACCAAGCCGTACACGACTTCGCTAGGCGTTTAACTCGCAGGCCAGCCCCCGTCCGGTGGGGCTATGTCGCGGCTGACCTAGCGCGGAGCTGAGGTCAGCGCGCACTCGCTGGCTAGACTGGGGTTACCACTGGATCTAGATTATCCAGCCTGGTCTGGCAGTTGACTCTAGATCTCACAGGAAAAACCAGGAGAGAAGTATAACTCAATGGTTAAGAATATCAGGAGGTGTGTCTGTCAATGAACGAAAGAGAAACAATATTTATTCTGGCCATTGAAAGGAAAATACGCTCAAGCGCTAAATGCACCTTGCATTAACACGTTTAGAAGCGTTTTTTTTGCTCAAACTCTGCTGTTTCTGGACAAACTGGCAGAGATTTTCTTTTTTTCTTGCCTCTAAACTGCCACTAAATGCTGCTAAAGATCCATGTGTCCAAGGCTTACTTGCAGGGAAGTTTAGGAGGCAGGGGGAAAAGAAAAAAAAAAACTGCAAAAATGTCATGTGTGCATGAGGCCTAACTTTAAGGTTTCTTAAGCTGGCATCCACTCTTACTCTTAATGTTTTTTTATTTTGAGTATGTAAATCCTACATTTCACATTCCTGATATGTGCCTTCTGTACCATGTACAGGCAGTCCCCGGGTTACAAACAGGATGGGGTCTGTAGGTTTGTTCTGAAGTCGAATTTGTTTGTAAGTTGGAACAGATATAAATTTTTTTAAATTTAGCTCGAGCCAAAAGAGTACGTTTTTTGGATAGCATAGGGAAGAGTCAACACCCCCGTACCATTTGTTTTGCTGTCTGTACCCCTGTTCAGAAGATTTCACCTCGCTTTCTGTCCCTGTGATGACTATTTTGAAAATTTTGGGTTGTTGTGGAAAAAAGGATTAGGGATAAAGCTTCAGTGGAGACACCTTTTTCCCCATGAGAACTCTTACAGGGGCGAACTTACCTTTCTAGGGGTAGATCTTTCTTTACTTCCTGTTGTCTCTCTACGTTTGTAAGTTAGATGTTTGTAACCCCGGGACCGCCTGTACTTGCATGAAAAAGTATCCTGTTTTCTTTGTATTGCTTCCTGTGTGTGAAATCCCTTGATGTTCCTGCCAGTCTCTAGGCTTTCCTAATAAAAATGGACCACACTAGGCATGATAGCACAGCATGGTCAGTTCTCTAGCTGTGATGGGAATTCAGCCTGCTCTCCTCCAATGATCAGACTTGTCTCGACTTGCCCCCTCCACACACCCTTTCCCTGGGAACATCAGTGTACTGTTGCTTCTTCTAACCCTAGCTCTTATGCAGCTTAGAATGGAAGGGATGTGGAAAAAAAAAAAAGGGGGGGGGGGGAGTGCGTTTTCTTTTTTTTTTTTAATTAATACACAAATGTTTTGACTTTGATTTCTGGGTTCGAGCACTGCTTACCTTCTGTGGTTCTGCAATTAAAGTGTGTTCCCCATCAAAGCCTACCCTCTTCTCATCTATTCCATTCAGTATGGGAAATTCTGTACATTCATCTGTGGCTCCCGCAAAAGGACCATCATCATCGTCACTGTCTGCAAGCTACAAAGTGAGGAGATTACAATTTTCTTTTACTGTTTTAAGAAAAAACTGCTAGCAAATTAATTCTGCTTATGACCAGCAACACTCCTCACCTGCAAGGCTGGACAGAAGTTTGAAGTGTCATTGGGATTATTGTAGTCATATTCTCCAATTTCATCTTCCTGTTCGGGAACAGAGTTTCCAAGAGCCATCCTCTTGATCTGGAGGGAAAAAAAAAAAAAATATTATATATATATATATATATATATATATATATATATATTTTTTTTTATTAACCTGCACTTGATTAGGCTCAAATGTAAAAAAAGAAGGAATTGGTTGACACCTTACCCTGTCCGCTGGTCTTAAGCTCATCTTTGCAATGTTGTCTGGATCATAGTGGAAATCAGCAGGCAGCGTCGTGGCTTTTTTCTTTTGGGTCTCAAGTGTGCTTTTTGCAAGTGTTGTAGCTGCCTGTTTATATATCAAATTAGAGGGTTAATGTTTCGGTACGGTATTTTAGAAATACAGTGCTCTGGGTTTTAGTGTGATTAGCTATGTGCTGATAACACTTTGCAGCTAATAGACATAATGACATTACAATGCTATTCAACTACTAAAAGACTGCAGTGTTCTGTTGCAGATATCCCATTAGGGCATTCAATTAGTTATTGACAGCTGTAAAGGTTCTGCTGAGTAAGATACTGTCCTGCTTCCCTGTCTGGTATTTATGATACTGCTAGGCAAGTTTAGAAATATATTGGGGCTGCCGACCATTACAGACTACGCGCTAACTTGTGTCAAAGACTGGCAAATTTAAAAGGCTAAGGGTGCCATGGTGTTTATTGCTCAGTTCTAGGGGGTCCAAACCTTAATACGGTCACAGGGAGGATATGTAGAGTTCAGCAAAGCACAGCAACCAATAAAACCGTATACAGCACCCTGTAGTAAAATCAAGTGAGAATGTGGTTTCCGGCTAGAGCTGCACAATTAATCGTTTAACCACTTTAAGACCAGAAGGATTTGCCCCCTTCCTGACCAGGCCCTGCGTTACTTTAACGGACAAATGCGCAGGCGTGCAACACTGTACACAAATATGATGTCCTTTTTTCCCCACAAATAGAGCTTTCTTTTGGTGGTATTTGATCACCTGTGCGATTTTTATTTTTTGCGCTATAAACAAAAAAAAAAAAAAAGCGACAATTTTGAAAAAAAAAAAAATATATATATATATATATATATATATATATATATATATATAAATAATTAATTTTTTTTTTTTTTTTTTTCACAGTCTGCTATATGACATTCTCAAAAAAAAAAAAAAAAAGTTAAAAATCAAAATTTAACATTTTAGGCCAATTTGTTTTCGGCTACATATTTTTGGTAAAATCGCAATAAGCGTATTTTGATTGGTTTGCACAAAAGTTATTGCGTCTACTAACTACGGGAAAGATTTGTATAATTTTTATTGTCTTTTTTTTTTTAGTTTTCTAGTTATGGTGGCAATCTGCGATTTTTTGCGGGACTGCGACATTGCGGCAGACATATCGGACCCCTGACATTTTTGACACTTTTGAGGGTACCAGTAACATTACTACAGTAAGCAGTGCTAACAATATGCACTGTTACTGTAATAATACCATTGGCAGGGAAGGGGTTAACCCTGTGGATGATCAAGGGGTTAAATGTGAGCCTAGGGGAGTGATTCAAACTGTGGGGGGGGGGGGGGGGGCGTGGCTTCTGAAATTACCATAGAGACATGTGATCCTATATAGAAGGATCACATGGGCTCTATTGATCATTTCAGGGAGAACGGTCAGCTGTGTTTACAACAGCTGCCCGTCCTCTCTCACCGGGGAGGGATTGCGGGAGTCAGGCGGCAATCAGAGCCGCCTGACCCGTGCATCAGCTTCCCCGTTGACGGGCAGGGGAGCACACGACCGACATAGGTCTACGTCGGTTTGCGCAGGAGAGCCACCCTGCCGCAGTAAAAAGTCGGCTGGTGGTCGGGAAGTGGGTAAAAAAATAAATCGCTCTCTCTAATCATCCCCCCTTTCAATCTTAAAAAGACATTTCCTCGATACATACAGAGCTGATCTCTGCCCACTCACAGCTGTCAAACAAACAAAAAGAGCCTCTGGCAAATGTAAGGCTGTGAGATAGGTATTAACACAATGTTTTACAATGTATCATTTCGTTCTTTTAGATCAAAAGGAATAAACTTCCAACTGTAAGGGCAGTTTAACCTCTTAAGGACTACGATTTTTTTCTGACACTTGTTGCTTACAAGTTAAAAATCTATTTTTTGCTAGAAAAAAAAAAATGGATTTTTAACTTACCGGAAAAAATCCTTTTCTCTTAAGTTAATTGACGGACGCAGTCCCCCTACAAGAGTAGGACACTAGGCAGAAAAAAAATTCTGGCTACGCCTATGGGCAGTCCCTTTAATTGAATAAGCCTGCACCACCGTCTGTCCGATCCATCTGGAAACAGTCGCAGCAGACGCAGGCAGCCCTGTCCTAGGGCCATCCGTGAGTACAAAGAGCGAACCTGACTCCCGAAAAGACTCGCCAAGTACACCTTGAGTGCCCGAACTATATCCAGAGTATGCAATGCACATTCCTCAGGACGTTTAGGCTTAGGACACAAAGACGGTAATACAATGTCCTCGTTCCACCAGAAACCACCCTCGGAGGGGAGGACGGATCCGGGCGAAGTCTCCATGAACCGGCATATAGGGAGAACGACAGGACAATGTCGCCAGTGCAGACACCCTGCGCGCAGAGTAACAGCAACCAAGGAGGCCACCTTCTGTACTAAGGTAGGCAGGGGATACCCCCGAATATTTTCAAAATGAGGTTCCTGAAGAACCAACTGCACCAAATCAAGGTCCCTAGTTGGAGACGGAGGTCGCACCGGAAGTACCAAAGTGACGCACCCCCTGGAAGAAGTTACGCATCTTCAATGGGCGGCCAGCGGCCTTTGGAAGAAAATTGCCAAATCTGAAAACCTGACCCTTGATAGTACTCAAGGCCAATTTTTGAACAACTTGCCGTTGAAAGAAAGCCAAGATCCAGGCCACCGAGTAAGAGCAAGGGGGAGCCCAAAGAGACTCGCACCACGCAATATAAGACTTTCTCCTACTATGAAAAATCATCCTAGAAGTCGCTTCCCACGCTTTAAACAGGGTGGGAATCACTGAAGCAGACAATCCCCTGTCCTTCAGCACCTGGCTTTCAACAGCCAAGCCGACGAAGCCAGCGACCATAAAGCAGGATGGAAGATTGGCCCCTGAGACAATAAATCCTCCCAGAGAGGAAGTCTCCAAGGAGCGCCTGCTGCTAGCCTGACCAGGTCGGCGCACCAAGCTCGGCGAGGCCAGTCCGGAGTCACGAGAATTGACATCCTATGCAGGAAGAGAGGGGGGTGTACCCTCCAGGACTGCCCATAGGCGTAGCCAAAACTTTTTTCTGCCTAGTGTCCTACTCCTGTAGGGGGCAGTATAACCCTACTGATATGGATCAGAGGACTGCGTCGGTCAATGAACAATAGAGATAAACTGGATTTTTGACTTACAGTAAAAATCCTTTTCTCTGAAGTTTATTGACATACACAGCTCCATATTCTTCTTAACCATTGGGTTATGCTGCCCCCTACAGGAGTAGGACATTAGGCAGGGGGGGGGGGAAACTTTACCATGCCAATTGGGCAGCCCCTGAAGGCATAGACCCACTCAGTCTGCTATAGAATTCAGTTTTTTTGCAAGCAGTGTCAGAAGTAAAAAAACCCTAACTCACTCAGAAATCGAGGGGTGAGTGCCGCATCGGTCAATGAACTTCAGAGAAAAGGATTTTATGGCAAGTCAAAAATCCAGATTTCTCTATCGTTCATTGACAGACGCAGCTCCATATTCTTCTTAACCATTGGGACATCCCAAAGCAGTATTTGCATGAGGGGTGGGAAAACAATGTAGAGAAAGAACGTAATTCCCCAAAGGCTAAACTTGGCCAACCAGGTAACATGGAGCTCAATCAGGAACAACTGGAGCTCACCAAGAAACAACATACACCCTCAAAGAGAAAATGTTTTTAAACAACAGCCTGCAAAACCTTACGGCCAAAAGAAGCATCCGAGGATGCAAACACATCTACTTTGTAGAATTTAGTGAACGTGTGCACAGACGACCAGCTTGCCGCCTTGCAAACCTGAATTACCGATGCCTGATGGCGAAAGGCCCAAGAGGCACTCAGCGCCCTAGCAGAATGCGCCCTCACAGGGAAAGGTGGAACCTGACCCTTAAGTGAATACGCCTGTACCACAGTCTGCCTGATCCATCTGGATATGGTGACAGCAGATGCAGCAAATTCCTTCTGGAGGTCCTACTCCCTAACCCTAATTGCCCGAACCACAGCCAAAGAATGCAAGGCAATTGCCTTGGGATGCTTGGGCTTAGGACAGAGTGAAAGCAGCACAATGTCTTCATTCAATGGAAATCAGAAACCACCTTAGGAAGAATCGACTAATTAGGTTGAAGTACCACTTAATCCCTGTGGACCACCAGAGAAGAAGAATGGCAGGACAGCGCTGCCAACTCAGACACTCTGTGGGCAAAAAGGCTACCTTCTGCGACAGTGTAAGCAGAGGTATCGCCCTAATGTTTTTAAAGGGAGGTTTCTGAAGAACTGACAGTATCAAGTTAAGATCAAAAGTCAGAAAGACCCCTATCCTTCAATACCTGGCTTTAAACAGCCACGCCTTTAAAGCCATCGACTGTAAAACAGGATGGAAGATCGGCCCTAGAGACAACAGATCTTCCCTGAGAGGAAGTCTCCAAGGAGCATTGGCGACCAACCTTACCAGATCTGCATACAAAGGCCGGCATGGCCAGTCTGGGGCCACCAGAACTACTGGAATTCCTTCCACCTCTATTCAGCGCAGTAGCCTCGGCAGAAGTTTCAGCAGAGGAAACGCATAGATCAGCCGATACTGACCCCAAGGAGCCACCATTTCATCTGTGGCGTCGGCCAGAGGATCCCGACCTGGCTACAAACCTCTGTACCTTCTCGTTGAGCCAAGAAACTAACCGGTCTACATTGGGTGTCCCCCATCAAACACACAACAGGTGAAACACTTCCAGGTGCAGGGACCATTCCCCCTGATCCAACACCTGACGACTCAAGTAATCCGTCTGTCAGTTCTCTACCCCGGGTATATGCACGGTGGAGAGGGCTGGAACAAAATGTTTTGCCCATATTAAGATCTCGGCCACCTCCCGGGCCGCCAGGACACTCTTGTTGCCCCCTTGATTGATGTTAACCACGACCGTGGCATTCTCGGATTAAATCAGAACTGGACAACCCCGCAGACGATTTGTCCAGTGACTCAAGCAAAACGTTATCGCTCCGAGTTCCAGAATATTGATCGGAAGTCTCCCTTGGACACACAGCTTTCCAAGTCGAAGGCTGGGACCAGAGCAGATTTTCTGAAATTGATGGTCCAACCGAACTCTTGCAGAGACCGTACAGTGATTGACAGATCGCCCACCAGAACTGAGTGGGAGTCTGCTCTTAAGAGGAGATCGTCCAGGTACCCTAGTACCACAATCCCCTGCTGTCACAGTAATGCCAATACCAGAGCCAACATGTTAGGGAAGACCCTGGGGGCAGAGGCAAGACCAAAGGGTAAAGTCACAAATTGATAATGTTCCTCTCTTACAGCGAAGCAAAGAAAATGCTGGTGTCCAGCGTAAATAGGGATGTGCAGATATGCGCCCTCAATATCGATAGAGGCTAAAAAGTCCCCTTGGTGTAGGACTGTTCTGGTCACTGACATAGGCAGCGATGGGTACTCTGGGGCCACAGTAAGTTGTAAAGTGGCGATACATTTACAATACTGTATGCCTAATCAAAGTCACACAGCTGGCCACATATCCTTCTTGATGTAGTTCTGGGAGCACATAGTGGGTTCTTATATTAAGCAACTTACCCTCGTTTTACAAAAGTGAGTTTCAAAATTAAGGTCATCTTCAAAGTTCAGTTCAAACACTTTCTTTGTCTTCTTGATCTTCGGTTTGTCGCCAACACTCTCAACTGAAAGTTGAATAGATTTAGATTAGCAACAATGCTATAGTCCCTGATTAATAAAGCTGGGTAAACATATTCAGTTTATTTATTAATTTTTTTGTTCAACCAGCAGCCTGAAAAAAAAAAAAAAAACTGTTTTCTGCATCAACACCATTGTGTGATGCACAGAACTCTCCTGCTGAGCTATCATATTTTGACAAAGGGACCCTCGACCATCTCCCTTTTGCCCCACCAGAATAGACTGAACAGCCATCTGCTGCAAGCACTGATCGAATGCTGGTTTTCCAGCAGGACAGTTAGATAGAAGTTAGTCATTAGACTTCCGTTAGACAGTGGAACATATGCACAGCAAACCAGCCAGTATGTGTGTACCGGGCATAAAAGACTGTTGGTAAAGGATAGACAACTACCTTTTTGTCGGGGCCGGAAACGCCAATGTTCAGGGCCTGCCCACATGGACATAGTGCGAGGACTGAAGTACGAATACTCTCCGGGACAAGACGACAGTTGCAGGCACATAGTACCAATATCGGCATCTGCAATCTGAGTAATCTGTGACCTTAGAGACAAAGATAGAAATAAACCAAAATGTGTCTGCGCTGTGGTGAAAATAGCCGCTGTAACAAACAAGCATTATACACAACTTATACAAGTAAAAAAAACAAAAAAAGGACGACGACACTAGTGCTGGCATCCCTGCCACTGCACGATCCTGTGTCAGCAGCGGCTTCACATGTAAGGACACAGTGGATGCCTTCTGAACACTCAATTACAAACCTCTTGGTTCAGCTGGTGTTGGAATTGGTTTTTGCATTTATCTCATTGGACCATCTAATGAGTCTTCATTGTTTCACTGGGATGTTTTTCCATTTTATTTTTGCCTTGTATCACAAAGGACTTTTATTACGCTTTTTTCTTCACTTGCATTATTTTCAACAACTTTTTTTGGAGCTACACATTTTTGTTTTTATATGGGCGCAATACATTTTTGTTTTTAGATTGGAGACAAAAATTACTTGCATCCAAAACTGAGAAAAACAGACTCCTCGTAAATTGTAAACGGAATACTGTCAAGGTAATGCAGAGCACCTTCAGTATGCCTTATAAATAGAGTTATGCTGCCACCTACAGGTGACAGGATACTGGCAAAAAGAAAAAACAGTAAGGAAGTCTCCTCCCATATACTAAAGGGTTTCAGTAAGCCATTGACGGGAGGGATCTCGGTGTCCTGTGATGTACTCCAAGGAATGGATTTTGTAAAGTCAAATATGCCATTTTCTTTATTGTGCATCATAGGACACAGAGCACTTTGGTAATTCTTACAAAACAGAGACGTCACAAAGCACTGCATGAGGGGAGGACAACATAGCAACAAGCTAACAAACCAAAAAGAACCTCACACAGCAGCGTGCAAAACACTGCAATCAAAGTGAAGTGTCCTCAGCACCTAGAACATCCACCTGGTAAAACTTTGTAAAAGTGTGAACAGAGGACCAGGTAGCTTTGCACACTAGAGCTACTGAAGCTTGATGGATAGTCCAGGAGCACCTTCACCAAGAAAGGTGGACCCTTTCCTTTCAAACCATAAGCCTGAGAAATAATTGGACGAATGCGATGGGCATTAGTAGACTTAGAAGCTGCATCTTTGGTCCCTAAGGTAGCTCAAAGAGAATCAGATTGCCAAATCATGGCAGTCCACTTAAGGTAAATCTTAAAAAACGCACGTACCACATCCAAAGTGGACAGCCCTGTCCTATGGCAACTGAGGCATTAGAACAAAAAGAAGGCAAGCCAATGTACTAGTTGAAATGGAAAACCAAAACTACCTTAGGCAAAAAAAAAAAAAAAAAAAACAGCTGAGCTGGTTATAGACCCACCTGGTCATTGTGGATTACCAGAAGCAGCTCCTTAGAGAAATGGCCGCCAGTTCAGAAGCCCTATGAGCTGAAGTAATGGCAACCAGAAACACAATCTGCCATGTCAAAAAAACCAAAGGACTGTCTAGAATAGGCTCAAATTGAGGTTTTTGCTAAACAGAAAGAACCAAATTGAGACCCCACAAGTCAAGGCGGTCTGACCAGAGGATCAATATGTTTTGACACCCTGTACAAAGGCATGCACCAAGGAATGGGAGGCAATCAGCCTCTTACAAGAGATAGCCAAGGCTGAAATCTGACCCTTGGTTGTACTCAAGGCTAGCTGTATATCAACACATTTGGAAAAAAGCCAAAATATAGCCCACAATGTACTTACAATTATTGCTTACTGTGAGGCTAGAAAATGTAATTATTGCATTTTTGTTTTACCGTAAAATCCTTTGCTCTGAAGTTCATTGACGGATGCAGTCTCTGTTCTTCATAACAGAGTTATTCTGCCCCCTACAGGAGTAGGACACTAGGCAGAAAAAAAAGTTCTGGCTACGCCAGGGGGTATACCCTCTCTCCCTACTATAGGATGTCAGTTTTGTATCAAAGCAATGTCAGAGAAAAAACAATACCAACCCAACTCAAAATAGAGGGGCGGGTACCACGTCTGTCAATGAACTTCAGAGAAAGGGATTTTACGGTAAGACAAAAATCCAATTTTCTCTTATCGTTCATTGACAGATGCAGTCTCTGTTCTTCATAACAGTAGGGACGTCCCAAAGCAGTGCCATAAAAATGAGGGGTGGGAACAGCAGAAAATAATTCCCCAATGTTAAACCACAGCCAACATAGGACTCAGAACAACAAGATGAGATCTACCTGAAAAAACAAACACCCTCAAGGGAGACTAAAAACACCCTTAAATGGCAGCCTGCAAAACTTTGCGGCCAAGAGGCATCTGCAGATGCCAGCACATCCACCTTGTAAAATTGTGAAAGTGTGAACAGATGACCAGGTAGCTGCCTTGCAAACCTAAAGCACAGATGCCTGATGGCGAAAAGCCCAGGAAGCATGCGCCTTAACAGGGAAAGGTGGAACCTGACCCTTAATTGAATAAGCCTGCACAACTGTCTAATCCATCTGGAAATAGACACAGCAGATGCAGGCAGCCCTTTCTTGGGGCCATCCGTGAGTACAAAGAGTGAATCTGTGGTCGCCAAGTACACCCCGATTGCCCGAACCACATCCAAAGCATGCAGTGCAATTTCCCTAGGATGTTTAGGCTTGGGACACAAAGAGGGTAACACAAGGTCCTCATTTAAGCGAAAACTGGAAACCATCTGCGGAAGGAAGGACGGATCCAGACGAAGCACCATTTTATCCCTGTGAACCACCAGATAAGGAGAACGTAATAGCCACCAAGAAGGCCATCTTCTGGGATAAGGTAAGCAGGGGAATCTCCTGAAAACTTTCAAAAGGAGGTTTCTGGAGATCTGACAGCACCAAATTATCGTCCAAGTGTCACACCCCTTGGATAAAGTTACGCACCAGAGAATGGGTGGCTAATGGCATTTGAAAGAAAATTGCCAGGGCCGAAACCTGACCCTTGATAGTACTCAAGGCCAATCTTTGATCAACTCCCCATTGAAGGAAGGCTAAGATCCGAGCCACTGGGTAAGAGCGAGGAGGAACCCCAAGAACTCACACCACGCAATATACGACTTCCACGTACGATGATAGATCTTTCTAGAAGTCGCTTTTCTCGCTTTAAGCAGAGTCGGAATCACTGAAGCAGACAATCCCGTGTCCTTCAGCACCTGGCTTTCAACAGCCAAGCCGTCAAAGCCAGCGACTGTATAGCAGGATTGAAGAATGGCCCCCGAGACAGTAGCTCCAAAGAGCGTCTGCGACTAGCCTGACCAAATCAGCGTACCAAGCTCGGCAAGGCCAGTCTGGAGAAACAAGGATGACCAGAATCCCTTCCGCCTTGATCCTGTGAAGTAGTCTTGCCAGCAACTTGAGAGGAGGAAAGGCATACATCAGCTGATACTGACCACACGGGGCCACCATTGCGTCTGCCAGAGGGTCCCGGAAGCGGGCCACAAACCTCTTCACTTTTCTGTTGATCCGAGACGCCAACAGATCTACATCTGGAGTGCCCCAACAAAGGCACAACTGCTGGAACACCTCAGGAGGGAGAGACCATTCCCCTTGATCCAAGGTCTGTCGAATGAGGTAATCCACCTGCCAATTTTCCACTCCTGGAATGTGAACAGCGGAGGAACTTCCAAGGCCGCAAGGACACTTTTGGTGCCCCCTTGGTGATTGACATAAGCCAAGCCGTGGCATTGTTCGATTGAATGCACACTGGACAAGCCTGAAGGTACTCCGTCCAGTGGACTAGGCAAAGCCTGATCGCTCTCAGCTCCAAAACATTGATCGGTAACCTGGACTCTTCCAGGGACCAGACTCCTTGAGCAGAAAGACTGCTGAGAACACCTCCCCACCCGGGCAGACTGGCATCCGTGGTGACAATTGTCCAATATAGAGGAAGGAAAGATTTTCCTTGTTTGAGCATCGGGGACCGAAGCCACCAGATCAGGGACTCCCTAATTACCTGGCTCAGCTGGATCCGATTGTCCAGGGAATTTCGATTATTGTTCCATTTGAGAAGGATTTCCTTCTGGAGAATTCTTGTGTGGAATTGAGCGAAGAGGACCCCCTCGAAGGACGACACCATCAGTCCCAGAACTCTCATACAAGTCCACAGATTTGAGCAAAAACACTGAAAACGTTCTGAACTCGGAACCGGAAAACAATCACCCATTGAGGGAACAGGTCTTGTACTGCCCCAAAGAGGTCTGGGGACAGGCGCAAGTAGGAAGGAAAAAAACCTCGCCCTGGGGACAAGAGCAAAAATCTTGTAGCCAGACCGAATGACTTTGTGGACCCAATTGTCTTGCACTAGGGAAGTCCACGGGTGTGGAAACCAGCGAAGACATCCCCTCACCCCGATACGGGTGAGGGCACACCTTCATGCATGGGTCTGGAGAAGCCGGATCTTGGCTTGCCAGACCAGATTAGTTTGGATCCTCCTGAAGAGGCTCTGAAAGGCTTGGAGCCCTTGTCAGTCAACCCTGAGGGACGAAAAAACTTCTTATAAGCGGAGAAGGAAGGCCCACATCAATGATGAGGTTCCTTGCCCTTAGTAGCCTGTGGAAGAAAAGTACTCTTCTCCCCGTGAGACCTTTAATTATGTCATCCAGGGTAGCTCCAAACAGGCAATCTTCTCGGAAAGGAAGATCAGTCAAGGCCTTTTTAGAAGTCTGGTCTGCAGACTAGCACTTGAGCCAAAAGACACACCCGAAGGACCACTGCCAAAACAGAGAGGCGAGCCATCAGGGGAGCCGCATCCAAAGAGGCATTACAGATAAACTGCAGCCCCTGGACCAGCTGGTCCACCAGCTTGACAAAGCCAGAGCAGAGCTAGGTCCTTACTCCTGACGAGGCAGAAAAAAAAAAAAAAACTGAGTGGCTATAGCAGAGAGAGGGAGACAAACAGTATCTTCACACTCAGTGCCCAGTGTCAGTGGCCATCATCCCTGATAGATATGTATACAAAAAAGATTCCCCTTGTGGAATGGGACTGTAAATGCTACTAGACACTGTGTATTGTATAAAAAATATATCTTTATTGAATTACAAATTTGAAACAAACAAAAAAGACAAAAAATAACAAGAATCAAAAACACATACAGGGCATGCATATTTTAAATGCCCTGTATGTGTTTTTGGATTCTTGTTATTTTTTGTTTGTTTCAAATTTGTAATTCAATAAAGATATTTTTTTATACAATACACAGTGTCTAGTGGCATTTACAGTCCCATTCCACAAGGGAAATCTTTTTTGTATACATAGCAGAGAGGGAGTATACTCCCTGGGACCGCCCATGGGTGTCGCCAGAATTTCTTTCTGCCCAGTGTCCTACTCTTGTGAGGGGCAGTATAACCCAATGGTTATGAATACCAGGAGCTGTGTCCGTCATATATATATAAAATCATACACTTTTTATTCTTTGTCACCACTAATTGGCTTTTACAAAAGTTTCCCTTGTTCTTAATAAATTAAAAAATTTGTAATTTTAGAATGTGTAACAGAGGAAAATATACCCTTTTTTCCCTGAACGACAAGCCTCTCGTCGCTCCGCAAACTCTCCCAGATCTTCTGCTTCATTCCCATCACACAAATCTGCATCAAAATCATCCATTTCAGGACCTGCAGGTTCAGGACCATCGTCCTCAATCTCTGCATTTAAATCAAAGGCATGATTGCTCTCCTTGTATTTATCCGTTAACACATTCTGCAGAAAGACAAAGCAAAGGATAAGATGCCAATTCACAAATGAGCGTAATCCTCAAAGCTTTCTTACAACTAAGAGGTCAATTCACAAAGCTTTACCATGTGCGATAAGGGTATCAGGTTACTAATTTGCATAAATTATCACATGGGGTACATAAAGTCCAATTTCCCCCCCCCCCAAAAAAAAGATAATGTGAACTGAACACAAAATCACATCTAAAACGTACATACAGAAAAGCATCTGGACTGCGTTTCTGTGGTGTGAACTGGCACAAAGTTTAACCTCTACCCACCACCCCCCAGCCCTTTAAAAGGATCTAAATGCAGAACTTACCCCTCTTGTGATCACTGTGATAGGCTATCAAATAATTGGAAGCTTCCAACTGAAAGTATGTATTGGGAGCTGCCTAGGGCAGCTAGTGCCTGTTCTGAGTGTGTTCAGCGAGTGCCCTCTCAGCACAAAAAAGCTGTTCCCCATGGACACAAAAACGTTATGGTTCCTCAAACCAGGCAAAAAAGTGGGACTTTTAAGGCAATTTTAAACATTTATAAATGCGATTTTTGCAGTTCATGCGATTTTAAATAAAATATATTTATTATTTTTACAAGTATTTTTCATGAAAAATGAAAAATACTTGTAAAAATAAAAAATATTTATTTTTAAAAGTATTTTTCATGAAAAATACTTATAAAAATATATTTTATTTAAAATTGCATGAACTGCAAAAATCGCATTTATAAATGTTTAAAATTGCCTAAAAAGTCCCACTTTTTTGCCTGGTTTGAGGAATGTTGGCATTCCCAGATAGAGAGATAGAGAGATAGATAGAGAGAGAGATAGAGAGAGAGAGCGAGATAGAGATAGAGAGAGCGAGATAGAGATAGAGATAGAGAGAGAGAGAGAGAGAGAGAGAGAGAGAGAGAGAGAGAGAGAGAGAGAGAGAGATAGAGAGAGAGATAGATAGATAGAGAGATAGAGAGAGATAGAGAGAGAGATAGAGAGAGAGAGAGAGAGAGAGATAGGCTATATTAGAGTATCAGAACAATAACCCCCCATGGACACATCTATATCTATGCAGCTGCTCGCACCCGCCCATTGACTGCATATATGCGTACGGAAACAGGATAAACACAGGCATACTTTTGTCTCAGCCGTTTTTTTCAAAATATATAGGGGCTGTTATAAATTACTTAAAGCCCAAAAACTGTACGAATATCTGGACAGCACAAAGAATGCATGGTGGGTATACCTCCTCCTTGACATCACTGTCCAGCTGCATTGAGCGAAATTTTGCAAGTGATGGACATAAGGAACGTTTTTCCACACACTGATCCACAAGAGCTGCAAAGAAGAAGTTTTCCCATATAAGACTCCACCAGGGGATAAAAAATAGGTCACACAGCAAAACGCATTAAAATTTCATAGATGTAGCTCCTTTAGAGAGTGCAATGCCAAAACATTTTCTTTCAGTTTTCAATAAAGTGGGAAAGGTTTAAAACCTGTGGTCACATTTTTACCATTATCTGAGGTTCTGTTACAGAGATTTCCCCCCTCTTCCTGCCCGGGTGACAATGGCACTAGACAGGTAGTGAGGGTAGATTTCTAACATCAACTCAGTTTGTTTATGAAGAATAGAAGCCATGTCAGTATTTATTGCTGCCCATGTCCCTATAGAAGATTCTTCCCTCATCGGTCTGGAAAATCTGATCACTTAGACAGAAAGTGATGAAGAAAAATCTAACGGCGGTCTGCATAGCAGTAGAAATCCAACAAGCTCTTGATCTATGCAAAAGTAAAAAATTTGGCTGGATATAGGATTTAAGATATAATAAATACAAATAATTTTTGCAGAAAGCTTGCAAAAAGTGAAGCTTTTTACTGGAGCTGGCAAATGTCTATAAGTGTCAGGCTCCGGCAAAACACGGCCTCCGCTGACAGAAAGCTGGAGAAAGGGTCAGTAGACAGAGTGAAAGAATGATGCAACTGTGTGGATAGAGCGCTGTGCCAATTTTAAAATGGGACAGCGGCTGCGGGAGGAGAAGAACCCCTACCCGCTGTCACAGGGGAAGGAGTGAGGGGGATAAGCAAGCAGGAGCGGAACATGTTACACCCTAAATACATGTTCCAAAGAACTTAGCTTTTAAAGTAGAACTTCTAAAAAACCAAGGTTTGCCTCGTTATTCAGGGCCTTCATTCCCATGTAATGTAAAAAAAAAAAAAAAAAAAAAACACGGAATTTTTGTAAAATCTTACCTGTAAAATTCCTTTCTCTGAGTCCTCCGACAGTCGCCGCCTCTTCATATTCGTCACAATGGGGTAATTGACCTTTGCTCCGTAGGAGTAGCTAGGCAACAGAATAGGTCAATATTAAAGCTTTTAACATATCCCACCCCCAGAGGGTGGTCCCCTCAGTCAATACCCTCCTGCTTCCTGTTCCATACCTCAGTTTCAGTAGAATAGCAGTAGAGTACATAAACAAACCCCAAAGAGGGGCGGGGGCGGCGACTGTCGGAGGACTCAGAGAAAGGAATTTTACAGGTAAGATTTTACAAAAATTCCGTTTTCTCTTACGTCCTCCAACAGTCGCCGCCTCTTCATATTCGTCACAATGGGGACGTCCCAAAGCAGTGCAAACATGAGGGGTGGGAAACGCAGCCGCGCCTAAGGCAACGCAGTCTCCACATCAGAGAAAGTAACCTTACCAAAGGAAGGAAACCAGCTGGGCAGCATGAAAAAAAAAAAACTTTGCTCAACAGGAGCAACAACACAGGAAGAACAAATAACCTAGGGATAAAAAACTTCCCAAACAGCCAAGGGCCCAAAAACAATGGACCCTAAGGTACTGCCGCACTAAGAACCTTGCGGCCAAAGGAAGCATCTGCAGATGCCTGAACATCCACTTTATAGAACTTTGAGAAGGTGTGAACGGACGACCAAGTCGCCGCCTTACACACCTGGGCCACAGAAGCCGATGATGACAGGCCCAAGACGTACTCAGAGATCTGGTAGAGTGCGCCTTCACAGGCATAGGAGGAACCTTCCCCTTCAAAGCATATGCCTGCTCAATGGTCTGTCTGATCCATTTGGCGATGGTAGAAGCCGACGCCGCCATGCCCTTCCGAGGTCCCTCAGGAAGGACAAAGAGAATCCGTCTTGCGAAAGGATTTTGTCGAATTCAGGTAAACCCTGATCGCCCTAACAACATCTAAGGAATGTAAGGCCACCTCCTTCGGATGCTTAGGTTCCGCGCAAAGCGAAGGCAAGACAATGTTCTCATTGAGGTGAAATTCCGAAATCCTTTTCGGGAAGAAAAGAAGGATTAGGTCGCAAGACCACCTTATCCAAGTGGAGTACCAGATACGGAGACCTGCAGGACAAAGCTGCCAGCTCTGAAACTCTGCGAGCCGAAGTGATCGCCACCAAAAAGGCGACCTTTTTGGACAACAGAGGCAACGAAATCTCCCTGATCTTTTCAAAAGGAGCATGTTGTAATAAGGACAGAACAAGGTTCAAGTCCCATGGAGGCAAAGGCTCCCTCCTAGGAGGGACCAGGTGTCGCACCCCTTGAACGAAGGTGCCAACCAGAGAATTAGACGCCACAGGGCGTTGAAAAAGAACGGCCAGAGCAGAAATCTGACCCTTAAATCGTGGCCAACGCCAAACGCTGGTCCACGCCCGTTTGAAGGAAAGCCAACACTCTCGAAACCGAGTATGAGCGAGGGGAATACCCCCTGGACTCACACCAGGCAAAATAGGCCTTCCAAGTACGGTAGTATATCTTCCCCGAAGAGGCCTTTCTAGCATTGATCAAAATATGAATGACCTCCGGAGAGAGACCCCTATCCTTCAGGACCTCGGTCTCAACAGCCAGGCCGTCAAAGCCAGCGACTGTAAAGCAGGATAGAATATCGGTCCTTGAGACAGAAGATCTTCTCGAAGAGGCAGACGCCATGGAGCGTCGACCGCCAGATTCACGAGGTCTGCGTACCAAGACCGGCGAGGCCAGTCTGGCGCCACCAGAATCACAGTTTTCGGTTCCGAGGACAACCTGCGAATGAACCGGGATAGCAACTGAATTGGTGGGAATGCATACACCAGCCGATACTGATGCCACTGAGCCACTAACGCATCTGACGCGTCTGCCCGAGGATCGCGCGTCCTTGCCACGAACCTTCCCACCTTGTTGTTCAGACGAGATGCGAACAGGTCCACATCCGGAAGACCCCACTTTGCGCACAACATCTGGAAGACCTCCGGGTGGAGCGACCATTCCCCCTGGTCCAGAGTCTGGCGGCTCAGATAATCCGCCTGCCAGTTCTCCACCCCCGGAATGTGAACTGCCGTTATCGCCGGGACGTGCGTCTCGGCCCAAGACAGAATGTCGGCTACTTCCCGAGCCGCCCGAGCACTCCTGGTGCCCCCTTGGTGGTTGATGCAGGCCACCGCTGTGGCATTGTCCGTCTGAACCCGAACCGGACAGCCCTGGAGCTTGTCCGTCCAGCATTGAAGGCAAAGATTGATTGCCTGCAATTCCAGAATGTTGATCGGAAGGGAAGATTCCTCCTCCGACCAAGTTCCCTGGGCGGACAGAACACCACCCCAGCCCGACAGGCTGGCATCCGTGGTGATCACCGTCCACGAAAGCGGACGAAAAGACTTGCCCCCCCGACACCGCCAGGGACTACAGCCACCACAGAAGATTGCTTCTTGTGCGAGGACTCAACGATATCTGAAGATCCAGAGATTGTGGACGCCCGTCCCACCTGGACAGGATCTCCGCCTGGAGATCCCTCGTGTGAAACTGGGCGAAGGGAATCGCCTCGAAAGCCGAGACCATCAAACCTAAACACCTCATGCCCGTCCGGAGGGATGAGCACGGAATGTCCCGAAGGGACCTGACTTCGTCCTGAAGCGTTTTGAGCTTGTCTTCCGGTAGGAAGACACTTGCCTGAACCGAATCCAGAATCATACCCAGATAGGGAAGACGAACCGACGGGCACAGCGTCGATTTTGGGAAGTTTATCCTCCAACTAAACTCCTGCAGAGTTTGCACCGTGACGGACAGGTCCTTCACCAGACCCTGACTGGTCGCAGATCGAACCAGAATGTCGTCCAGATATCCCAGGATTGAGATACCTTGGGCTCTCAGTAAGGCCAGAACCGGTGCAAGCACCTTGGTGAAAACCCGCGGAGCCGAAGCGAGACCGAAGGGTAACGCCACGAATTGATAATGATCCTCCGCAATGGCAAAACGAAGGTACCTTTGATGACCCTCGAAAATGGGGATGTTCAAGTCGATGGAGGCCATGAATTCTCCCGGAACTAGAGCAGCCACCACCGAGCGCAGGGATTCCATACGGAACTTGCGAACCCGCACAAAGCGGTTCAGAGCTTTCAAGTCCAGAATTGGACGTACCTTGCCCTCCTTTCTGGGCACAGTGAACAGATTTGAATAAAACCCCCGAAATCTGTCCCGATGAGGCACCGGAACCACCACTCCCTGAGCCCGCAGGTCCTGCACCGCCAGGTGCAGATCCCGCAAACGCTCCGGAGACAGTTGAAGGTTTGAGGGAAAAAACCTGTTCGCCGGCCGAGACAGGAACTCGATCTTGTACCCGGACCGAACGATCTCCTGAACCCACCTGTCCCGAACGCGGGCCAGCCAGGGTTGAAGAAAATCGAGCAAACGTCCCCCCACCCCAGAACTGGGTGAGGGCGTCCCTTCAGGCCGCGTTGTTATGGGCAGCGGATCCGGACTGGCCGGACTTCTGCTTACCTGCCCACGGTTTCTTTTGGGAGCCTTGACCCTTGAAGGGTTTGCCCTTATAGTGCGACCGAAAGGCACGAAAGGACCCCTGAGGGGCCTAAACGAAGCGTGCTTCTTACCTTGAGCGCCCTTAGCCTTGTGAGATTGGGGCAAGAGCGTGCTCTTACCCCCAGAGAACCCCTTAATCAGCGTGTCCAGTGAGTCGCCAAAAAGACGAGATCCCGAATAGGGCAAATTAGCCAAAGTCTTGCGAGACGATTGGTCCACAGACCAACATTTTAGCCAAATCAAACGGCGTCTCAACACCGCCACGCTGTGTACACGCGCAGCCAAAGGAATTACATCCAATTCCGCATCACACAAATACATGACCCCCTGATGGATCTGATCCACCATTGCCAAAGTCGTCGGCGGGGCAGAATCAGCCACCAGGACGCGCCTGAGTACTTGCGTCCAATCCGCGACAGCCTGAGCTGCCATAAGGGAAGCAAAAATAGCTTTCAGCATGGAACCGGTAACCGAGTAAGTATGACGGGCAAGAGACTCCAGCCTCCTGTCCGTAGGTTCCCGGAACACCGGGGTATCCTCTGCCGGAATCGCAGTGGATTTATTCAAAACCGCCACCACGTGATCCACCGGAGGCGGCACACACCAACGTTCATCAGTGGCGGGAGTGAAGGGATAACGCAGCTTGAACCTACTTGGCACAGCAAAAGGCTTTTTTAGATTGAGCCATTGTTTACTAACAGCGCGCTGAAAATCCTCAGTACAAGGAAAAACCTGCGAAGTTTTGCGCCTCCGCTGTATCCCATAAGAAGCCAGAACGGCAGGTGGACACGGTTCATCCTGCAAATGCAGCGTTTGTTTGATAGAAGCAACCAATTCATCCATGACTGCAAGCTCTTCAGACGAGCCAGGGGGAGAATCATCAACCCCCTCAACCTCTGCATCCCCCTCCGACCCTGCAAAGTCCAGGGACGAACGGGACCCCGAAAAGGGGACCCCAGCCATAGCAGCTCCATCACCTTCGCCCTCTGAATCAGAGGAGATTGAAACTCTGGGCCGTTCAGTGGATTGAGCAGCCACAAGCATCTGCACCTGAGCAGCCAGGTTAGCCACAACTGTGGCCAAATCGCCCCCCTCAGGGGAAACAGCAGCAGCCCCTTGTCCACCCAGGAAAGGGGGAGGAAATTTGCTTTCCTGAGAATCCATGCCCCCAGAAGTGTGTAGGAGAAAAAAAGGGTAACTGCCCCTTTAAAAGCGCGGCGAGCGCAGCCCACCGCTCACACACACCTGCACAAGTCGACCCCCACAGGGAAAACTACAAACTTAGACAAGGAACACAGGACTAAGGAGGATAAAAACCTGGAGAGATCACTGCTGCCGCTGTATCGATCGGTGTGCCCAGGGAAAAGGAAGTGATGTACCAGAAGCCGCTCCTATAAAGCCTATGGAAGGCTACAAGAAAATGGCCGCCGGGGGAGGAGGTAAATGCAGTGCTACATGAGGCCGGAGCGATCGCCGCCAAAATGGCGGCATTTGGCGCCAAAACCGCCGCTCCCAGCTTTTAGAAGAAGCCCTCATAAGCCTGTAGTTATCATTAAAATGGCGGACCGCAGCAGCGGCCGCCGCATGTTGCACAAAACATGTACCACAGCATGTACAACATATAGTCACACATGTCACACAGAGAAATCACACAGTTTGTAACACAGAACAGTGTATCACAGCCCCCCTCCTTGCAGCCCACAGCAGCATCCAGACAGGGAGCCCCATAGTGTGACCAGACATGCAGGGTTTCACAGTCCCAGACTGACACCCACTAAACAGATAGGTCCCCACACAGAGTACACTTACCTTCTGAATGGCGTGGGGAACCCGCACAAGCGATCAAGCCACTGCACATGGGACAGGGAGAGTCGCAGCCAGGACGCAGAAGAACTGCGGTGCGAAACCGCATGGCGTCCGGTGAGGTAGCCACCTCACCACAGCATCCCTGCAGCGAACAGGGATGGGTCGTTCACATATGCCAGGAAAAATACCTGACTGAACGCTCAATGGCAGGCTGGGAAGCCACTGGCCCACAACCTGCGACCAGGGGGGCCAGCCCGAGACCAAGCCCGCATGATCCTCTTCATCAGAAGAACTAACTAATGCTGACAAAAGTAACAGCTAAGTAAAGAGAGAAAAAAACTCAAATAAAATCAAAAAGAAGAGAAAGACTGAGACAAAATACCCCAGCACAGAAACAGCCAGCTAACCCCTGAAAGCTAGACAATGAAACTGAGGTATGGAACTGGAAGCAGGAGGGTATTGACTGAGGGGGATATGTTAAAAGCTTTAATATTGACATATTCTGTTGCCTAGCTACTCCTACGGAGCAAAGGTCAATTAACCCATTGTGACGAATATGAAGAGGCGGCGACTGTCGGAGGACGTAAGAGAAAAAGTAAATAAAATGCATTTATATGAATGCAACTATCCAGAGAGATTCTAAAATGTTGTGTCTTGCACGGTGTTGGAGTCTTTTCTCATGAAATTTGGAATCTTCTTTGTGCCGAGGATCGCACCAGAAATAAAAGAGATCACACATTTAAGTGCAAAAGCTGGAATGACTATATTTAGTAATTTTGCTTCCACAGGTTTTTTTTTTTTTAAACTTTAACACAGCATTGTATGGGGTGAGGGCCCTGGATAATAAAGTGGACCTTATTTTTAGTGCAAGGTACGCATTCATAAAAATAATACATACAGTGGGGAAGATTATTTGATGCCCTGCAGATTTTGTAAGTTTTCCTACTTAAAGAAGTGAAGGGTCTATCATTTTTATCATAGGTGTATTTTAAATAATGGAGACAAAATATCAACAAAAAAGCCAGAAAAAAAAAAAAAAAAAACACACACACGATACAAATGTAATAAATTGAGTTGTAGTTCAGTGCTTAAAAAAGTATTTGATCACCATAGTGTTCCTAGGGTCATAGATAGCATTTTTCTTCCTCCAAAGACAGCGAGTCGAGTTAATGTCAAAGACCTCAATTTTGGTCTCCTCTGATCACAGCACTTTCTCCCAATCCTTCTTTGAATCATTTATATTTTCATTGGCATGACCGTACACATGTGCCTTCTTGACGAGGGGGGACTCGCTGTGTTTGGGAGGAAGAAAAATGCTGACTATGACCTTAATAGCACAATCCCTACTACAGTCAAGCACGGAGGTGGAAACATCATGCTTTGGGGCTGTTTCTTTGCTGAAGGTTTGCCGCATTGAGGGGCCAATTAATGTGGCCATGTATTGATGTAAAATCTTGGAGGAGAACCTTTTTCCCTGATCCAGAACACTGAAGATGGGTCGTGGATAAGTCTTCCAGCCTGACGATGACCCAAAACATACCTTCAAGGCAACAAAGGAGTGGCTCAAGAAGAAGCACATTAAGGTCATGAAGTGGCCTAGTCAGTCTCCAGACCCTAATCCTATAGAAAATGTATGGAGGGAGCTGAAACTGAGTTGCCAAGAGACCTTAAGGATTTAGAGAAGATCTGTAAAGAGTGGACCAAAATCCCTCCTGAGTTGCACTGAACTGCAACTCAATTTAGAACATTTGTATCATGTGTTTTTTCTGGATTTTTGGTTGAT
This sequence comes from Pelophylax lessonae, assembly GCF_965119305.1. Taxonomy (NCBI): domain Eukaryota; kingdom Metazoa; phylum Chordata; class Amphibia; order Anura; family Ranidae; genus Pelophylax; species Pelophylax lessonae. Next base: position 547,200,369 of record NC_138771.1, on the reverse strand, counting down.
ATTTTGTCTCTATCATTTAAAATACACCTAGGATAAAAATTATAGACCCTTCATTTCTGGTTTTAAGTGGGCAAATTTACAAAATCAGGAGATTAATAATTATTTTCCCCACTGTATAAACAGGTCAAAACATAAAACATGCTTTTAAGATATCAGAACTTAGTGTGCTTTGACATACAGTAAACATGTTAAAAACTAATGATTTGGGGTAAATTTTAATTTATATATATATATATATATATATATATATATATATATATATATATATAATTTTTTTTTTTTTTTTTTTTTTTTTTTTTTTTTAACAAGTGGATCTCTTAGTTACTTCCTATAAGAATATAATTATCTGTAAGAACAAAAGAACGACTATAAACACTGTAAAGGAGGAACAGATTTTGAGTGACATACCTTTTAGCTCAGTTGTGTCAACAGATGTTGGAGTTGGGGCCTGTTCCTCTTGGATGGTGGACAGTGGTATCACATAATCATCAAAGTGCAGCTCACTGTGATAACTGGAACAGCGCAGAGCAGTTAGAAAGACACCTACTGTACTGCATTCATCAAACGAGGCAGCGGCTTTCTGAAAGAGAGGGTCAATCTGCAGAAGAGAAATGTGGGTGTCAGTAAATGTGTGCTTGGATGTTTATGCGTCTGCAGTCAGACACTCATGTAATTTTATGTGAATAACTTATATAAAACATTCATGCATGTCATGCAGTTTGTTTGTTTTCTTTTACAACTTACGATTTTAAAAATTACATAAAAAAAAAAACTTAGTTTTAAATTCACCCATCCAAAAAAAGGTTTATGCAGTCAAGGGTCTCCAGCACATAAAAAAAAAAAAATAAAAATAAAAACACACTATGCAGTTTTATAGAATGTTCAATAATTTTATTGTCATACCTGTAGGCCATTTGAGCATCCCCAGAAGCCTAGCTGAAGAACTCCCAGTTAGCAAACACCACATCCTGCCTAGTTGATAGGGTGCGAAAACCATTGTTTTTCACTCCTGTAATGTTGGGAGTGAGTGTCCCAGCAGTTTTTCACATGCAGGGAACAAGGCATGATTTCTGAGGGAGTCAAAATGGCCTACAGGCATGACAAAATCAATGAACATTTCACTGGGGCCCAATAGGCCAATTTCTGGAAAAGGTGAGCACAGCCTTGAAATATGGGGCCATCTGAAAATGGGAATACTTGATATATTCATATACATTTCATATGGAGATTAAAAAATAAAATGTTTTAAAAAGGTATGTATTGGTCATCATAGGCAAAGAAAGAAACATTCAAAAGCACTGTTCTGTCCCTTTACCCCCTTCCAGCTGCCTCCCAGCAACCCTTTAGGTGGGTGTTCGCACGAGGAGGTGAAATCCCACTTGGCTCTCACAGTGGACATGTTTGGGAGCCCGTCCCCACTGGAGCACAAACACAAGGACTGAGAGCGGACGATGAAAGCTCGGTCAGTGTGTTGAGAGCAAGCTCAGAACTCTTGGACCCCCACATGGACACAAATGAGCGGGGCTGGCCATTAAGGCCCACCCGCAGCATACAGGCATTTTGGAGGCAGGAAGAGGTTAAAGAATCTGCTAGCTAACCAAAATGTCTAACCTGGCATTACGAATAATCAAAAGCACAAGCTGGCTGGTGTGGAAAGAAGGCCAGGTTCTCCCAAAACAAAGCCTGGGGACTGAGCCTAGGCATTGTCAAGTGGGTGTGGGAGAGACTGGGATTGCTGCCTTTGCTTACACAAATTTCCACATTTAGAAAAACGGCGCAGGGTGGCACAGTGGGGAAAAAAGACTGGCAGTTTAGACATTTTAGAGAACCTTTTTAAATTAGCCCAAGCATTTACTAGATAGTACATGCTTAAAACATGGCCTTAAGCCTCAGTTCTTTGCCTTTCATATTATAGGGTGCCTTTTAAAAAAGTGCTCCTAACAGGAGATTTTTACCTGATCAACACGATCTGCTGCTGAGCGAGTGATGTTGTTCAAATTCTGTTCAATTGTATCCACAGAGTGTTGCCTCCGCCTACGTTTCGTATTTTGAGGCTCTGTACTAGAATCACCTTTAAATAGAATATCATCATCATCAACATCATAATCATCAAGATCAACCCATGCACAATACACGTATTTAAAACAAAAAGCTTTCTGTAACACATACACATATTTATGGGAAGGTGATACCAATTTTCCTCAGAGAGGAGTGTGTTACACTATTAAATCTGTGCATCAAACACAAATCTGATACAGATCGAAAAAGTGTGAGATATACCTGGCATACTGCCCACTCTGGTGTGTCAAAGCCTATAAACAAGTGTGCCTTTTCTTAACAGATACTGTGAAGTATAAAATAAATGTAATGTAAATGTATTTACAGAACATTTCCTTGTATAAAGGTTGGGGGGGGGGGGGGCATTTGTACCTTTATCACATGGGTTACCCAAAGAAATCTTCCAATTTGACAGATTTCATCTTCTGAATTTAGGCATTAAAGTAGTTGTGAGGTTTTCTACCTCAAAGCGACATTAAAGGTTTTTTGTTCTTAATTACTAACTAGATTTACTTACCTGTTCTGTTCAATTGTTCTGCACAGAGCAGGCCCGATTCTCTTCTTCTGGGGTCCCCAGCTGGTGCTCCAAGCTCCCTGACTTGGTCAAGTGCCCCCATGGAAAGCCGCTTTTTATGAGGGCGCCTGTGCGTGTTCGCTCCCGAGCCGCTCCGTCTCTGTCTATTGAAACAGAGCATGTGGACTTGCGCCCCCCCCACTTGCACAGCATTTGAATGACAGTAGCGGACACCAATGGCGGGGGGAATTTTGTAGCACAGAAGGTTTTTCACCTTTAATGCATTAGGATGAAAAACCTTAAGGCTTTATAACCCCTTTAATGCATTCTATGGTTAATATATTGATAGTAGCGGGAGCCATTAGCCCATTTGGGTGTTTTTTTTGAGCGCAGAACATTTATGATCACATAAAATCGAGAGAACATACCACCTTCCTGGACCTCTGCTTGCTCTGGTCCTTGTGATTCCTTTCCAAGGCCTCCTAATACTTTGTACACATCTGCATGCACTGCATCTACTCGCACAGCATAGATCTTGGCACTGGCATCCAGTGTCCCAGCAGCAACCTGTAGAAAGAAACTCCATCAGTATACAACTATCCAACACAAATGCCCATAATGGGAGTAAGTGACAAACTTACCTTGAAGTTCGTAAGTTCACTTCCTTTCTCCTTCAGAATGTCACTCATGTAGTCAATCAGATGTAGTCCAAATGCATTCTTTGTGGTTATTCTCTTAAAAAAAAAAAAAGCAATAATTGAAGATTTATTGATGGTGTGCATTACCAAGTCAAGGCAGGTGTGCAGAGAAAAAACAAACATGATTTACTTTAAATATAATCATCCTTCCGTATTATTCAGTACGTTGCACAATACAAACCATTCATATCGTCCCCTTTCCCTGAGAAGAAGAGCTCACAATCTAAGACTGGAACACACACAAGTTTGCTAGCCAATTAGTTTAGCAATGTGTATTTTTTTTCCTATGTATGCCAGTCATATCAGAAAAATAAGATATTACTAGCATTGGACCTTAAGGATCACACAGATTGTTGCAGGAAAGCACATATTAGTCCTTGGCTGAATAAGTGTTTTTTTTAAATGATAGACAATAACTGGATTTTTGACTTATCGTAAAAGACTTTTCTCTGAAGTTCATTGACAAACGCAGCTCCATATAATTCTTGACCATCAGGGTTATGCTGCCCCCTACAGGGAGTAGAACACTAGGTAGGAAAAAGCTTTACCACACCTATGGGGCCGCCCCTGCAAGCAAACACCCACACACTCTGCTATAGGCTCCAGTTTCTTTGCAAGCAGAGGAAAAACCCCAACCTACTCAAGATAGAGGGGCGTGTGCTGCATCTGTCAATGAACTTCAGAGAAAAAGATTTTACGGTAAGTCAAAAATCCAATATGTTCGCAGCAGACGTAGACAATCCCTTAGGAAGAAACAACTGATTAGGTGGAAGTACCACTTTCTCTCTGTGGACCACCATATAAAAAGGTGAACGGCAGGATAGCGCCGCCAATTGGATACTCTGCAAGCAGAGGTAATTGCCACCAAAAAGACTACCTTTGGTAACAGTATAAGCAGAGGAATCTCCCTAATGTTGTCAAAGGGAGGTTTTTGAACAACAGAGTAGTTTCCAAGGCAAACCGCTGTTCAACCCCTCTTTGGAGAAAGGCCAAAATGCTAGCCACTGAAAAAAAAAGCAAGGATGCACCTTCAGTGATTCACACCATGAGATGTACAATTTCCTGAGACCGCAGATCTGCCCAGAGAAAAAGTCTCCAAGGAGCATCGGCCACCAACCTTGCCAGATCCGTGTACCAAGACCGGCGAGGCCAGTCTGGGGCCACCAGAATGACCAGAATCCCTTCCACCTCCATTATGTGCAGTATCCTCAGCAGGAGCTTCAGCGGAGGGAATGCATAAATCAGCTGATTCTGACCCCAAGGAGCCACCAGAGTGTCTGTGGAGTCAGCCAGAGGATGTCGAGACCTGGCTACAAACCTCTGTACCTTCTTTTTGAGTCAAGACGCTAACAGGTCGTAGTGGGGTGTGCCCCACAGAACACATAGCAGGTGTAAAACATCCGGGTGCAGGGACCCTTCCTCCTGATCCAACACCTGACACCTACCAGTTCTCCACTCCTGGGATATGCACGGTGGAAAGGGCTGGAACACAATTTTCTGCCCATTTCAGGATCTCGGCCACCTCCTGGGCTACCAGGACACTCGTGATGATTGACATAAGCCACAGCCGTGGCATCGTTCTCCCCAGCTGGCATCCGTGGTTACCACGGTCCAAAACAACGGAGGAAGGATTTGCCTTGGCGTAGGGCCAACGAGCGAAGCCACCACATAAGAGCACTCCTTGTGCTGCGACTCAACCAAATCATAGTGTCCAAGGATTTTGGATTTTTGTTCCACTTGACAAGAAATTTCCCTTTGTAAGGGTCTCGTGTGGAACTGAGCAAACAGAACCGCCTCGAAGGTCGACAACCTCCAGACCTAAGGCTCGCACGCAAGTCTGCAGAGAGGAAAATTTGCTGGAGAACAGCATTCAAATCGCCTTCTGCAACTTTGCAGCTCTCCCGGGGGAAGAAACACACTCACTGAAGCGGAGTCCAGAATCAGAACCAGATAATCAAGCTTTTAAGATGGGACCAGATTATTTTTCAGATTGATTTTTTTAAATTGATATTCCAACCGAACTCTTGCAGAGTCCGTACAGTGATTGACAAGTCGCCCAACTGAACAGAATGAGAGTCTTAAGGAGATCGCCCAGGTACCCCAGTACCGCAATCTGCCGCTGTCACAGTAATGCCAATACCGGAGCCATCACTTGGTGAAGACCCTGGGGGCGGAGGCGAGACCAAACGGCAAAGCGAAGAAAACGCTGGTGTCCGGCGTAAATAGGGATGTGCAGATTTGCACCCTCGATATCGATAGAGGCCAAAAAGTCCACTTGGTGTAGGAGCGCCACTACCAGGCAAATGGACTCCATTCGAAACCTCTGTACCCGCACGAATCGATTCAGAGCCTTGAGGTTAAGAATTGGACACACTTTCCCTCTTTTTCTGGAACAGTAAACAGGTTTGAATAAAACCCTTGAAAATGTTCCCGAGAGGGAATCGGCACAACCACCCTTTGCAACAGCAGATCTTGCACCACCTCTCGTAGATCCCTTAACCGATCTGAAGATAGGCATAGATTGGATGGGAAGAATCTGTCTGACGGTCGGGACCTGAATTTGATCTTGTAACCCAATTGGAGCAGCTCGTTTGCCCATTTGTCCTGAATCAAGGAGGACTATGGTTCCAGATAGGACACAAAGACAGTCTTCCCACCCCAGATACAGATGAGAGCGTCCTTTCATGCATACAGAGAATTGTCTGCAAATCTGGAGGGGCCTGTTCTCGGCTTACCCGACTAAGTCTTCATGGAACCCCAAGATGACCTAAATGGCTTCGGTCCTTTCTCCTGCCTGCCGAAGGCACGAAGGGGCCTCCTATGTGCTGAAAGATAAGGGCCCTGTCTATTACGCGGTGACTTGCCCTTGGCGGATTCCAACAAAGACCCAAATAGGCAGTCCCCCAGAAAGGGGAGATCTGTAGACCCTTTTATGGAAGCCTGATCCACAGACCAGCTTTTTAGCCACACCATACGTGGTTACCATTATTGCGTTTAGAACAGCGCCACTGATGCGCGACAATTTTGTCACAATAGGCAGGAAAAGGGAGTACCTTGCCGCCTTTAAGGGATCTGCGGGGCCCGAGGGGGACCGGCGCCCCACCCCCACCCCCATGTTAAAAATGTTCTGCACGGGTACAATCAGTGCATCCACCCGCATCCTTGCATGTGCAGTAAAAAAGAAATCATCCTCATTGCAGAGCACCCGAAGTGCATGGACGCAGACCCAATAGAGTAGCTATATGCTAAGCTCACCCTGAAAGCATAACAAGCAGGGGGATGTCCCTGACCACAGTCCAGCAAGGAGACGTCGGCTAAAGACCATAAATTACATAAGAAGACATAGCCGCCTATAAAGGGGAAGAGGGGGCCAGCCGTGACGCAGACGCGCAGGTAGAGTACCCCCACACAACTATGTTCCCACGGTGCTAACCGGTTCAAGGGATGCCCATCTACTGCTCCATCACCCCAGTCAGCAGCTCAAACTGCCTGGTCAGCAGCTCGGCCAGCCAGCCTTGAGTAGGCCCCAAATCCGCGGCCAAAATTTGGGGTCTGATCCGGTCGCGGATCTGCCGTCAGCTCTATCAGCAGTCCGGTCACTCAGACAGCCAGCTCCGTCAGCTGCGAGTAGGCTGTAAGCAGCGGCCTCAATTTTTGGTCTGATCCGGTCGCGTGAGGTCATCCGTCGGCATCCACCTGACGGCTTGGCACGGTACTCGGACAGCCGCGAGTAGGCAACAAGCCACTGCCTCAATTTTCGACCAGATCCAGACACACGGGTGAAGAAACATCTGCTCCCCTCAGGCCCACATCCACCCGAGACCGCAAGAGCTATGGGGGGACACTACTCACCATACCAACGACATCAGGTGGGCGCCACTTTGGAGAGACTACCTCTCCACTCGAGGTGGGGGTGCCGACGGCCAAAGGGTATGCTGCGACTCAGGCCAAACCAGGTCGTGTGCGTCCCAACAAGGTTTTTCACTCACGGGCCAGCCCCTGTCCATTGGGGCTCTGTCGTGGCGAGGCCTAGCGCTGGGCTATAATCTGCACACGCTCGCTGGCCGGGCTGAGAGACCTTAAGGATCTAGCATGTTTAGTCCGAAACCAAGGCTGGCTGTTGATTGCAGTTCTATCTGGAACATAACTAGTTAAAAAATTTAATTTTTAACAAAAGGTTCCCTTTAAAATAAAAAAGACAAGGGAAGACCGAAGTCCCAGCCGGGAACTAGGTTCTATTACTAAACTAGGCAGAAACAAACTGGAGCCTATAGCAGAGTGTGTGGGAGTATGCCTGCAGGGACGGCCCCATAGGCGTGGTAAAGCTTTTCCCTGGCTAGTTTTCTACTCCTGTAGGGGGCAGCATAACCCTAATGGTCAAGAATTATATGGAGCTGCGTCTGTCAATGAACGATAGAGAAATTAATGTTTACCCAGTTATACCAATTACAGTCTGACATATGTTCATGGACAATTGGTAACCCCTGTAAAAACCCCCTTTGCCAACTAGTATTGGAGTAACAGATTGGGAGAAGCTATCCCAGAAAAGGCCAGAACCAGGTATCCAGCACAGAGCATGAACATAATGTTGTCACTAAAAAAGGAAAGTGCATGTTTGTGCCATTATTGTTGGGTCTTCATCCCGTTATGTTTAAAGTAGAATTCCGGGCAACATCCAACTACTCTTAAAAATACTCTTTTACACATGTTATTCAAATAGGTGGAAGAAAAGATCTGTATACTTACCTACTTTTAGGCCACCCTGGTCTGGTCATTTGATCCGACTTTCCTGTGTCAGCCAGCGACTGCTGCATGGGAGAGGAGGGAGAGCAAACAGATAGGTCATAGGAGCCTATGGGTGATGTCACTCTTCCTAGGCATTACCAGTCATCGTTGAGCGCTCTCTCCTCTCCCCTGACACAGGAAAGATCACATGACCAGATCAGAGATGCTTGAAAATAGTGAAGTATGCAGATTTTTCTTATACAGGTTAGTCAGAAGAGGTGTTCGGAGAGGGAGGAAGCATTTTTAAAAGTAGACGGTTGTGCCTGGAATTCTACTTTAGGCCATGGTCTGTTTAATTGTTTTGCCCCCAGAATTACTAAACTCGCAAAAACACCTTCCTAAAAACTGGGGCCTCCATTCAGAAGATTTTCTTACATTTCCAACTGATACCATGGGTGACAGATACCATGTGTTATAACACAAAAAAGGGAGGGGAAATCTTGGTGGGAATCTGGCATGTTAAGGTTCTAAACACTCTTTACTTCATGCAAAAAATACATTTTGGGTGGAGCTGGGCTTTAAGTGGCATTACAAAAGCAAGCTGGTTACTATAGTGTTCAATCCAAGATAAACGGTGCAAGGGACATTACATAATTATGAAGATATATAGGTTAAAAATAATCTGTCACAACAAAATGCATTAGTGTAGCAAACAAATTATTTGCAGCAGATAACTTACATTCTCTTGAGACAACTTGATGCAGGTGGAGTAGTGGTCTGAGATCTGATTATTTGACAATTTAGGCAGAAGTAGCGAGTTGGCCTCGGATCTGTTGACAAAAATCAGTCACTTAACAGTGATTGGACTTATGCAGGTGCAGCTATGGCAGTTTGTTGCAGCAATCAAATAAGTGGTCAAAACCTAGGCCATAAGAGTGAATGTGTAGAGTAAATGCAAAGGGCAGGCAGACTGCCCCCGGTGTTGAGTTTACCACATGCATCACAATCTGACTGCACAATCTCTGTTAGATATACCAACAAGTGTACAGTACAAGGGCCTGCTAGATACAAATTGATGGGATGGTTGAGGTAGGAGCTCGTATTAGTTTTAATAGTTTTGGTAGATCTAAGGTTGATTGCAGAGATTTTATGGTCAGATTGTAATGTAGGCAAGGTAGGTCTAAGTTCCTTGAGGGGAGGGGGTGCTTGTTCAAACTAGTAAAAAGGGAAATATTTTTTAGACTTCTAGCAGGTAAGTAGTTTTGTGAAATTTCTGAGTTTTCTGTAGGACTAAAATCCTTGGTGATGTTAGGGCTGCACTATATAAAGCAACTTGACGACGACTAGTTTTTTTTTCCTATTATAACTCACTTTTCTTTCACATATTTTCAGTGAGCAAATATTCTGGGTTATTTTTGCAATGTTTATGTTAACCGGAAAAAGAAGATTCCTTATATGTGTTAGCTTATTCATAAAGTTCTGTCTTGTAAAAATGTATCCTGTGCAATTTTTATACCATCTGTTCTTGCCAGTTCTGCAGGGTCCTATGCCAAACTGATTAAGGCACAGAACCAGACTCATGCTGACGTAGTCAGTTTGGGTCTTTGGGATTGCAGCTAAAAGATACAGAAGGCTGTACCTACAAACAGCATGCCCGTATTCCCTGTAGTCAGATTTGCAGCCACACTCCCTGCTCAGCCCTGCTGTTTTGCAGGCGCTGCTTGGGAGAGCATGGATCCGTCCTTTGGAATCCAGCGCACAGACTGGGATGTACTTTACTGCAGTGTGTTACTTCACACTATGCCCAGCTTATGCTCTGAAGTTTATGGCGAAGATAAAAGGGAAACTATACAGACCCATTCACACCTAGATGTGTAAATTACCATGCACTCTGCAAAGTACACAGTGTTATCCAGGTGTTCAGATTGCGGATAAGGCTGTGTGGTCCCTGGGACCTGGGGCTTTTGGTGAGCAGATTTAGGAGTTATATCACAAGGTGGGGCAATTTAATGAAAATAAGAAGGCACAACGTGGGTGACCGCATCTACCGAGCACCATTTCATTTATCTAGTTTTTTTTCTTCTGTATGTGGACTGTTATTTTTCACATTTATTAACAATATTTTTGATGCTGGTCATACAGCAATAGTGGGTTGTTTTAATTGTGTTCACTTGATTGGCAGATTTGAATGACAGAAATTAGAAAGGACTTACCTCTGGGCAGGAGAGATTGTAGATGCTGGAGAATCAGCATTACTAAGCTGAAGATCGATAACCCTGGAGCGCCGTCTTTGTTTTCTTTCCCATTCATCATCATTACTGGTGAAATTCTGAAGAGTAGGGGTGCTTGCTGCACTGACTGGCTGCGGCCTAGTAGCTGGAGACAAATATTCTCCGCCCGGGGACAAGGGCTTCTGACGTCCCCCTGACTGAGGAGTAGAGGTGTTCATATTGTCTAGTAAAGCAAAATACAGAAGACATTCAACACAACAAAGTATTTCTACAAAAATTTGAATGATGACTAAAAAGCAGATTAACTCTCTAAATTCCTATAGCTACACATATCCTCATTCTTTTAAAAAATGCTAAAAAGGTTTTTTTTGCCTTGATGCATTCTATGGATAAAAGGTAATAAAATCGAATACCTACCTGAGCCCCATTGCGATCCAGCGATGTGCACGAGAGCCTTGGCTCTCCTTACTGGCTGAGACAGCAGCAGGAGCCACTGGCCGAATGTCAGGAGACAACGGCCGGTTCAAAAAAATAAAAACAAAGGCTGACATTCGGCCCGGCTGTTCGGCCAGCTTCTTTTTGACGTGCATGCTGGAAAACCAGCATCGGACCAGCCCTCTCAGCCAATGGCAGAGAATGCTGATCGGAGTATTCTGGCTGGGGTCTGTCAAAACACAAAAGCTCAGTGGGGGAGATCGCTGAACTGAACTAACTTTACATGGTTAGTACAGCGGTTCCGACCGGAGTGGACAGTTTTTTTAAAATAAATAAATAAATAATAATAAACAAATGGTGCCTTATGGAAAAGGGTATTGGGTACAGGGGATTGAGCCCGCACAAATGCCTTGCTATGGGGCACTCAGACGGCAGGAGAAGCCAGGAGCGCTTTGCTTATTTAGCACTTACTGTAAATCTAGTGTTATTTTTACATTGTTTTATCGCCATTTTTTTTTTCTCAGGCTAACACTACATAAGAGGAAGAATATTCATTAAATAAAATCACAAATATTGTGAAACTGGAAACATCCTTGGGTCTGTATTCACAGAACAATCTCCTTCTACTGAAGTTACAATTTATTTACAATCCAAACTCAGGACAGAACTTTTTTCACACGGATACATTGTATACTTGTAACTTACTGGCCATTGAAGAGTTCCCCTTATTGTTATTTTGTACATTCCTAAAATATTGACTGCCTGTACCATGGAATAAATAATGAATGTAGGGGGTGATTTTTTTTAGTGAACTGACTTTAACCAGTTCTGGACCAGAAGGATTTGTCCCTTTAATGACCAAGCCATTTTTTTTGCGATTCGGCACATCGTTATTTTAATGGACAATTGCGCTGTCTTGCGACACTGTACCCAAATAAAATCGATGTCCTTTTTTTCCCCACCAATAAGAGCTTTCTTTTGGTGGTATTTGGTCAACTGTGTGATTTATATTTCTTGCGCTATAAACAAAAAAATGCAACAACTCTGAAAAAAAAAAAAAAAAAACAGAATAAGTGTATTTTGATTCGTTATCGCGCCTACAAACTAGGTGAAAGATTTATGTCATTTTTTTTTACTAGTAATGGCGGCGATCTGCGATTTTTAGCGGGACAGCGACATTGCGGCGGACAGATCGGACCCCTAACTGACATTTTTGACACTTTGGGGGGGGGGGGGGGGGTTGACCAGTGAGATTACTACAGTAATAAGTGCTAAAAATATGCAGTGTTACTGTAATTATGACACTAGCAGGGAAGGGGTTAACCTAAAGGTGCTCAAAGGGTTGATTGTGAGCCTAGGGGAGCGTTTAACTTTGGGGGGGGGGGGGGGGACTTGTGAAATGATCATAGAGACCTGTTATCCTATATAGAAAGATCACAGGCACTCTGATCATTTCAGAGAGAACAACGGTCAGCTGTGTTTACAATGGCTTACAGTCATCTCTCAGTGAGGAGCAATCGGTGCCCCTTGGTCCCGTGCATCGGCATCCCTCCTGCGGATCGCCCTACAAGTAAAGCGATTTGTGCAGCCGAGCCAGCCTGCCACAGTATATATATATATATATATATATATGACGGGCGGTCAGCCAGTGGTTAAAGAGGAGCTCTGGTCCGTCTTGTTAAAAAAATGTTTGCAAAAACTGTAGCTGCTGAATTTTGATAAACTATTACCAGCCCGGGGATCCAGCGCTGTCTTTATCCAGGCTAGTTCTTTGCAAGCCTTTGGGTTCCCAACACTGCCCTGCCATGTTGACCATGGGAAGCTAGTTGTGACTTCCTACTGGCTGCTGACAGCTGTCTCCCCCCATGCATGCGTGAGCCATGCTGTGTTTTCTGAATGGCCCCGCAGCCTCCCGAGACCTGTTGGGGTCCAAATTTCCACTTTGCATGCCTAGGTGAGCAGGGGGAGAGATTGGAGGAGGCTAAGTGGAATATCCTTTTTAGCTGAATTCCACCTAACAAAGCCCACAATAAAACTTGATTTAAAAAAATGCTCTTTAGTGAAAATACATACATTCCACATTATTATGCTACCAAAATGAGTTTGTGCTGTTAATTTCCTCCAGCATTGCCCCTGTTTCTTCTTGCTGGAGGCTGCCATTTTGCTGAAGCCCAGAGCCCCTGAACAGCAGTAAATCTTAACCACTTAAGCCCCGGAGGATTTGGCTGCTAAACGACCAGGGGGTATTTTGCGATTCGGCACTGCGTGACTTTAACGGACAATTGCGCGGTCGTGCGATGCTGTACCTAAACGAATTTGACGTCCTTTTTTTCCCACAAACAGAGCTTTCTTTTGGTGGTATTTGATCACCTGTGCGCTTTTTACTTTTTGCGCTATAAACAAAAAAAGAGCGTAAATTTTGCAAAAATAACATTTTTCACATTTTTTTTTTATATGAAATTCCCCAAAAAAAATAATGTAAAAATCAAAATTTTTTAACATTTTCGGCCAATTTGTTTTATCCTACCTATGTTTGGTAAAAAAAAAAAAAAAAGCGTATTTTTATTGGTTTGCGCAAAAGTTATCGCGTTTACTAACAAAGGGAAAGATTTTTGTCATTTTTGTTGTTTTTTTAACGCGTAATGGCGGCGATCTGCGATTTTTTTTGCGGTACTGCGACATTGTGGCGGACAGATCGGACCCTTGACTGACATTTTTGACACTTTTGGGGTTACCAGTGACATTTCTACAGTAATCAGTGCTATACATATGCACGTTTACACAAGCCGCCTGACTTTCTCCCTCTCCCCCGACGATCGCCGAGTGACCGGCGGACATCGGGTCCGCCAGTCACACGCGCGGGGGGGTCCGTGACCGCGCGGGCGCGCGCTCGCTTCCCAGGCTAGTGACGTTAATTAACGTCACTCTGCCTGGCCGGGGCTGACCGCCGCAGTAAATTTACTTGCGGCGGTGGGCAAGCGGTTAAAGTGGAACTAAACCCATTGATTTAACGGTTTAAAAAAAGGTTACATTCTTGGAATGCCGGGATTGCTAACTGTCACATTTGCTAGTGTCCTCAACAAAACTGGCAAAGCTATCAAATGGCTGGTGTCATAACTGATCACATGTGCAGCACCATGGCAGTTGCAGATCAAACAGAAGTAGCTTCCTTGGCTGTAAAGGATAGGAGGCTTTCATTCCACTTTCAAGGCTGTCAGCAGATCGTCCTCCTCAAACTCGGCAGTACCTAAAAATGGAGAGCACTTGGGCATGTGCAGAGCAGGGTGAGGCAGTGTATTACCTGATTTTAAACAGTATAGGCACTTATTTTTTAATGGATTTACTTATACTGTACCCAGGACTTCATTCTCTAAGGCCCCTTTCACACTTGTGCAACCTAAAAAAGTCGCACAATTTTGACTGGACTTGAAGCAATGCCTGTGCAATCTTGAGGTCTATAGACCTCAAAACTAGGGATGCACCGAAATTTCGGCCACCTAAATTTTTGGCCAAAAATGGGCCTATCCCATTTCAGCCGAAAATGGGTTAAAAATGCCGAAATTAACGATCTGTGCATTAATGAACTAACAGACCGGGCAGGAGGGAGGGCGGGCGGCCGCTAATAGCTGTCACTATGTGAGTCTTAACTTCTCTTCAATTCCCTGTCAGCGGCACGATGTACATGAATTAACTGACACTCTGGGCGGGGGGAGCGGCCGCTAATAGATATAACTATGTGATCCTTCACTTCCCTGTCAGTGGGACTGTGTGTGAATGAACTGACCTGACACCGGGCGGAAGGGCGGGGGGAGCAGCCGCTAATAGATACAACTATGTGAGCCTTCACTTCCCTGTCAGGCATGTATCTCCGCTGACAGGGAAGTGAAGGATCACAGTTATATCTATTAGCAGCCGCTCCCCCCGCCCGGAGTGTCAGTTAATTCATCAGGGTTCATACACATTTTCACCAATAAAATTCCATGACTTCACGTAAATATTCATGACCTAATGTTTCATGAAATGTCTATGTATACATGTTAAATAAGAAGAAAATCTATGTCACACCCAGCATATTTTTACTAAAATAAATGACAATCTTTGTAGTGTATAGTACCTCTGCAGTTAGGGTTTCGTTTCTGGATACAGCGTGACTCAAAATGGTCCCTTGTTTTACAGTGGATGAGATGGAAGCACTGCTGCCGCAGCTGGGAGCCGGTGTCACTTCAAGCGCATGGGTGAAAAAGCCAGCGATCGGATTGGAAGCTCTCAAGCACGCAGCTGCAGAAAGGTGCTTTGCACCTTTAGTGTGGCTAGACAGCGCTGCCTTTCCCATGTTCGAAATGTCAAACGTTTTACGACACACACTGTACATTTAGCGGACATGATACAGGAGGTGGTCAGAGGCTGCGGACATGATACAGGAGGTGGTCAGAGGCTGCGGACATGCTACAGGAGGTGGTCAGAGGCTGCGGACATCACAGGTAGGTGTCCTTCCAGGTCCGCAGTTTGCCCTACTGTCAGTCACTGGCCAGCAGCAGCCGAGGAGATGATCGTGAACCAATCACTGGCAGCGGGGAGGGCCGGCCGCGGTTTGCCTGGAGACACTGACTGGCCAGCAGCAGCAATAACAGCCGGGAGATAACAAACCAATCACAGGCAGCGGAAGCATCACTGGAAGGCGGGCCGACCGCATGAACGTGATGACGCGGGGGTGCAGTAACCAAAATGGTTACCGCCCCCTTCCGCGTCATCATCGCGTTCATGCGGCCGGCCCGCCCTCCAGTGACGCTTCCGCTGCCTGTGATTGGTTTGTTATCTCCTGGCTGTTATTGCTGCTGCTGGCCAGTCACATCCAGGCAAACCGCGGCCGGCCCTCCCCGCTGCCAGTGATTGGTTCACGATCATCTCCTCGGCTGCTGCTGGCCAGTGACAGCGCACGGGCATACCGCGGACCCGAAAGGCAAATAGTATGTGGGACTGGCAATCATTTATTAAACATTACAGAATAAAATAATAAATTAAACTTTAAGCATCCGCTCCCTGCTGCTCCCCGCTCCTCCCCAGTATATATTTCCATGACTTTTCCCAAAACCTTAGTGGAATCCTAAGTTTCCATGACCTTTCCAAGCCTGGAAAGTGTCATCTCCAAATTCCAAAACTTTTCCAGGTTTTCAAGGACCGTACGAACCCTGATTCATGTACATCGTGCTGCTGACAGGGAATTGAAGAGAAGTTAAGGCTCATAGTGACAGCTATTAGCGGCCGCTCGCCGCTTATTTTTATTTTTTGACAGTGGTGAATGAGCAGAGAACGGCTCTGTAAGAATCGAGATTGCAATTTTTTAACGATTAAGCATGCATTTCTACCATCTTCTGTTGGACCGGCTGCCATACACACGGACCCAACGGCGGCCAGTTTTTAAAGAGGAAGTAAACTCTTCCTTTTTTTTCCCCCTCGCAAAGTAAATGCATAATCTGCTAGTATGCATCGCAATCGCATACTAGCACATTATGTGACACTTACCTGCAACGAAGCCCACGTTGTCCCCGCTGCATCCATCTTCACCCGTCTTCCTTCCGGGTCTGCGGACTCCGTATTACAGTCGGAGCCGCGTGACGTCACTCCCGCGCATGCACACGGGAGCCGCCAGTCATGGCACAGGGCTCTGAAGGAACGGCACGGGCGACCGTTTCTTCAGAGCGCATGCGCTGATGACGTCATCGGCTGCATGCAATGTAAATGTCTCCTAAACGCTGCAAGTTTAGGAGATATTTACAGTACCTATATTATAGGCTCACCTATAGGTAAAAGTCATCAAAGTGGGTTTACAGCCACTTTAATGAACTGGCTGATGTCAGTGCCCGGCATTCGACCCCTGGGTACGTTGTTTACTTCTTCTGAGAGATGTTAAAGGAACACTCCAAGCACTTCAGTGATTTGAAGTGGTCATGGTGGTAGGAGTCAGAAACACTGCACATGCTGAGATATTTACAATTTTGTGCTGGGGGCTAGAGTTGCACCCCTAGCACATGTGACTTACTGCTGGCTGGTACTGCTGGCAGAGATCATGATGGAGCGGCACAGTAAGAAACATACAGAGCTGATGCTTCCTATATCTCTCCTCTCAGGCAGAGTGCATTTGATATCACTCTGCCTGTGACAGGACGGAGCCGAACTATACAGGAAGGAAGCATCAGCTCCATTCTGTCACAGCTGACAGACACCGTTCTTTCACCAGGCATCCCAAGTCTCATGCGAGGTGTGGGGTCTCGTGCGTGCGAGCGCGGGACATGCGGCTGTCAGGGAGCCTCAGCCCACATGCGGGGAAACTCCTGCACCTCGCAAGGGACTAGGGATGTCTGGAAACAAGACACCTTTTGCAGGGTAACCCAGTCGCCAGGCCGCTAATTCTAGTTGCCAATGCGACCTGGTACCCGGGGTTTGTCGAGCCCTGCAAACAACATACTTTGTACCTAGCAGATGCCTGACAAAGGGGTCCTGCACGGCCCTGAAACATTGCACTACCCTGTTTGTGATGTTTCTTCACTGAATACTGCTCTGACTTAATTGAAGATCCAAGGCCTACCGGCGAGTATTTGTATTGTGTCATGCATGCTCCAGTATCCAGCTGATGATCACTGCAGCACCCAGTACTTTGAGAGCTCATTCCAGGAACGTGTGCAGCGGCAATATAGACTGTTACTGGGGATGCACCAATAGGAATATTTGCACGACTACTAGTGAAAATGCTCACGATACCAGAAACTTTGAGGTGCGATTTGCGCCCATACAAAATGAATGGGCGCAAAGCGCACTGCAAAGAATCACATGCAATTGCTGTCCAAATCGCATGAGGTCCCTGCACTCTTCCTGTGTGAGCCAAGGCTGAAATCACTATGACAAGCCTGTGTTCACACAGGAGCGGTGGAGAAACTGCATGCGATTTGGACAGAAACCGCACCACATTCCTATTCAAATTGCAAGCAATTCTTTACAATGTGATGTGAGCCTATTCATTTTGTATGGATGCAAATTGCACCGCAAAGTATCAGTACTTGACTGAAAGTATTGGCACTCATACTCGCTATTAAAAAAAAAAAAAAATCGGCATCGGTGCATCCCTGTTACCTACACCAGGAGAGAGACTTGGGAGGGTCAGAGAGCTGCAGACTGAGCCACTGAGAGTTTCTGCTGCTGAGGACCAGGGAGAGGTGCAGATCTGCTGCCTGCGCTTTGCCCAAAGTATCTAAGGAACCCGGAGTTGAGCCTAGAGGCTCTGATCGTGAGGATGGAGTTACTTAGGCCAGGTTCCTGACAGAAGACTTATTACAGCATTCAGCACTATCCAGTCATAGCCTGCATAGGACCGAGCGGTAGCAGCTGGATGCGGCACCTATGCCTCCGGGGCACACTAAAATATCAGAAGGTATGCACAGAGATGGGTGCCCCTGGTGCAAGTAGCCTAATGCAAGTCATATGCAGTTCAACTCAATAATGGGCAGGTTGAATGTACTAAGGTGATCGGTCAACTTGGGTACAACCATCCCTGCCAGGATCACTTTGCGATTATCGCAAACGGCTGCTATAGCCACAAGCGCTAATCAATGTCTTCTCCCAGCAGGGACGACTTCTCCCAACAGGAAAAGACAATGGCTCGGCAGCAGGGATTCCTGCATCAACGCTGTGTGGATGGGGAATCAAGTGAATTTCTTTCCTGCCACCCGTGGATACAGAAAGAAATTTGCTCTGTGTATGGCCCACCTTAGATTTATTTTTTTTTTTTTCACTCTGCAGGCTGCTAAAAAAAAAAAAAATAAATAAATTATATAAGCAAATAAAAGACAAAAACAAACAGGTGGATTCCTCCACCCACACAATCGAAGAAGACGCAGGCTTCCTCTTCATCACCAGAATACAGTGATCAGTGCTGCGGTCCCTGATTGGGATTGCTGGAAATGTTTTTTCTCAAACAGAAGTTGATTGTTATGCCTCATACACACGCATTGATTATTGGCCGGGAATTTTCGGCCAACATCCGATTGGCCGATTGTCAGCTTGTTAGTATGATGATTCCGACAACCAACTGCGACTTTTTGGCCGAAAAAAATCTGGTGTGCAGGCTATAAAATTTTTGTTGGCCGTCAGCAGAACGGCCGATTTTCCATCAGTCAGTACAGATTTCGACAGACAAAAATCAGATGAGCAAGACTGGGCATGCTCAGAGAAGAAAAAACACACGGAAAGTAAACCAACACATGACATCACTTCTGAAGTTGGTTGTTGTTGGCCAAAAAAATTTGTGTGCAGTCTAGAGCACATTTCAACCAACACAACAACACTGGACAAAAGACGGCCGATAATCGTTGCGTGTGTACGAGGCATAAGCCCCGGTTCACAGTTGTGCGTGTGCAGGGTTCGCATGTAATGTCGGAGCGCACTGCTCCGACATTACATGCGATCGGCTGTGCGGTGCGAGTTTAGCCATACACTTTGTATGGCTAAATTCGCACCGCAGCCGCACCAAACACGCACAGGGACCCTTTTTGGAAGCCGCATCAGGATCGGATCGCACATCGGTTCACACTTGTGCGATCCGATCCTGTGCGAACTGCACGATCGCACTGCGATATGCGATCAAACTGGGGGTGTCGTTAAGATTACATTGACACCCCCAGCGTATCGCATATGGCAGTGGGAACTGCCGGGGGTGCGTGTGCGATGCGGGAACAGGCTGCAGATTCGCAGCCTTCCCGCATCGCATAAGTGTGAACCGGACCTTAAGCTGGGTACACACTATCCAACCTTTGTGCTTAGATTTCCTTCAGATTTACCTTTTCTATTTAGTGGAAGGGCCGGCCAGATTGCATACAGATTGACTGGATAAAAATAATTGGGTCTTCCCTAGTATAGAGTTTTGGCAAACCTAAAGAAGGTTGTACACTCAGATTGTATAGTGTATGGCCACCTTTAGATTTACCAAAATAACAGGACACACCTAGCCCATCCAATCACAGGCCTTTGCACTACATAGATGGTGGAGCTAAAAGGATATTGTCCAATCAAATTGCATAGTGTGCAGTGAGCCTCAACAACAATGACGCTTACTTTACATGCAAAGTCTAACTCCGTATATTATAGGAGCGCTCCTCTAATTGTTTCCTCACAACAAACTTTATTAATAGACAGCCGCAGTCCGTACAGTGCGAGCTCCGTATACACACATTACATCAGTCCAATCCCAGTGACAGCAATGCCCATCCATCCCTGTCTGGCCGGGCGCATCATACAACCCATATACCCTCCATATACCCCATCACCCTTCCCCGGTATCCCCAGACAACACACGTACCTCCCGGACGCCTGATTTCCGGCTCTAGAGCTTTCAAAAATTCCGCGCTATCGTATAACGTGATGACGTCACGAGATAACGGCTCGAGGCGGTTCTGCAGAGCTGTGGGTGGGCTACTGGGCGGAGCATAGTAGGTGACAGGAGTTGTACGCCATATTTATTTGGGGCGAGTGCCAGTACTGAGGCGTCGTTTTGGGACTGCTGCTTTCATCTTATGACAGTTGTAACGGTGCTATCTGCCGTTTGTTTTTGAGTGAAATGTTACTGAAGTGTATTAAGATGTCTACTGAGTTTGGGAACAATAAATTGGCATGAAGGACAGGATTTACACTAGAAGATGTGCTCCTGGATCCATCTGCTTTTTATTATCCATCCTCTTCCCAATAAATACTGTATATCTACCCTTATTCAAATGCAAGTTTTATAAATGATTAATTATAATGCTAATGACCTAGCGGATTTGTTCATGTCTTCTTTATTTTTTACAGTATGATGGCCTTAACCAGTTCTGGACCGGAAGGTTTTACCCCATTAATGACCAGGCCATTTTTTGCAATTCGGCACTGCGTGACTTTAACAGACAATTGCGCAGTCGTGCGACGCTGTACCTAAACGAATTTGACGTCCTTTTTTTTTCCACAAACAGAGCTTTATTTTGGTGGTATTTGATCACCTGTATGATTTTTTTGGTCATGCGCTTTAAACAAAAAAGAGCGTCAATTTTGCAAAAATAACAATATTTTTCACATTTTTTTATATGAAATTCCCCCAAAAAAATGTAAAAATCAAAATTTTTTTAACATTTTAGGCCAATTTGTTTTATGCTACATATGTTTGGTAAAAAAATTAGCAAAAAGCATATTTTGATTGGTTTGCGCAAAAGTTATTGCGTTTACTAACTAAGGGCTCTTTCACACGGGCGTTCCGTATGTCCGTTTTTCATCCCATCCGTTTGCGGATGAAAAACGGACATAATGTATCTCTATGTAAATACGGATGTCAGAGGATGATCATCCTCTGACATCCGTTTTTTGTCAGTTCAGTTCAGTTCAGTTTTTTTGAACGGAGGAGAACCCTATTTTTTCTTCCTTTCAAAAAACGGAACTGAAGCAAAAACGGATGTCAGTGGTGTCATCCGCAGACATCCGTATTTACATAGACATGCATTATGTCAGTTTTTCATCCGCAAACGGATGGGATGAAAAACGGACATACGGACCGGATGACACAAGTGTCATCCGTGTCCGTTACAAAAAAAAAAAAAAGGACCTGATCGGGCAAAAAAAAAGGAACGCCCGTGTGAAAGAGCCCTTAGGGAAAGATTTTTGTCATTTTTGTTGTTTTTTTTTTTTTTAACGAGTAAGGGCTCTTTCACACGGGCGGTCCGATCAGATCCGCCTGTCAGTTTTTTAGGCGGATCTGATCGGATCCTCCATGCAGCTCTATGGGGCAGCGGGTGTCAGCGGAGGTCACCTCCGCTGACACCGCTGCCACCCGCATCCGATCCTGTGCTGAAATCTGGACGGATGGATACCCTATTTTTCCATCCGTTCAGTAATCGGAGCGGAGCGGATCTGATGAGAGCGGACAAGCGGTCCGCTCTCCTCCGATCCCCCATAGAGGGCAGCGGGTGCTGAGACACCTCCCTCTCCGCTCTGCAAGCGGAGACGGAGCTGTCATCCGCCCCGCTCAGCGGGGATCGCGGATCGATCCCCGCTGAGCAACACGGATCCGCCTGCGGAGGCGGACCGTGTGAAAGAAGCCTAATGGCGGCAATCTGAGATTTTTTTTTGCGGGACTGCGACATTGCGGCGGACAGATCGGACCCTTGACTGACATTTTTTACACTTTTGGGGGTACCAGTGACATTACTACAGTAATCAGTGCTATACAAATGCATTGTTACTGTAAAAATGACACTCTCAGGAAAGGAGTCAACTTTATTTGAGAAGGAGGGGTTAAGTGTGTCCCTAGGGGCGTGATTCTAACTGTGATTGGATGTGGCTTGAGGTGTAAGAACAGAGATCAACGGTCCTACATAGTAGAACTGTATGATCTCAATTCTTACACAGGGGAGAATGACAGGCGGCTGTGTTTACATCAGCCGCCTGCCTTTCTCCCGCTGTAACGGACAATCGCGAGTGCCCGGCAGACATCGGGTCCGCCGGGCACACGCGCGGGGGGGGGTCCGTGACCGAGCGGGAGCGCGCCTCCAGTGGCGCGCGCTGGCTCCCTAGAGCCTCACAGGCTAGCGACGTAGACCTACGTCGCTTTGCCTGTGAGGGGCTGACTGCCGACGTAAATCGTCGTTAGGCAGTCAGCAAGTGGTTAACGAAGAATTGGTTTGCGCAAACATTATCGCGTCTACAAACTAGGGGAAAGATTTATGTAATTTTTATTTATTTATTTATATATTTTACTAGTAATGGCACTGATCAGCGATTTTCAGCGGGACTGCGACATTGCGGCAAACAGATCGGACCCCTAACTGACATTTTTGACACTTTTAGGGGAACCAGTGACAATACTACAGTAATCACTGCTAAAAATATGCACTGTTACTGTAATAATGACACTTGCAGGGAAGGGGTTAACTCAGTGGTGATCAAAGGGTTAAATGTGAGCCTAGGGGGTGTTTTCTAACAGTGGAGGGGATGGGCTTGTGTTCCTAAATAGGAGGAACACAGGAGCTCTGCATTGATTCCTAAGAGAACAACGGTCTGCTGTGTTTACAACAGCAGACCGCCGTTCTCTCTCTTCACGGGGAGCAATTGTGGGATCTCGGCCCATGGATCGGCCCTCCCGCTGGCGAGTGGGTGTGAGCGCGCCCCCAGGACTGCTCCCGCGAACCGCCGTATATAGGCGGCGGCTGGTCGGCAAGTGATTAAAGAGGAAGTAAACTTCCATCTTTAAAGTGGAGTTCCACCCAAAAGTGGAAGTTCAACTTTAAGGACTCCTGACATGTCACATTTGGCATGGCAGTTTTTTTTGGGGGGGGGGGGGTGCGGATTTCTGGATTTGACAGGTACACGCTCCCACTTCCGCTCGGGCCGCCTGTGAGTGAGCACAGCGGGAGCCAATCAGTGGGTCCATCGCTTCTTGGACCCACTGATTGTTCGGGAAACAGGTAGAACGGCGATCTGGCATAACACATGTAAACAAGGCAGATCCCCGTTCTTTCAGTAGGAAAGGAATTGATCCTGTGTTTCTGCCTTGCAACAGTACAAGGACCCACAACACAGTTGGAAAGCACTTCCTAGGCACACAGTTAACCCTTTGATCTCCCCTGATGTTAACCGCCTTCCCAGCCAGCGCTATTAGTACAGTGACAGTGCCGCAATATTGCAGTTCCACTATACAGTGGGTACGGAAAGTATTCAGACCCCCTTAAATTTTTCACTCTTTGTTATATTGCAGCCATTTGCTAAAATCATTTAGGTTCATTCTTCTTCCTCATGAATGTACACATAGCACCCCATACTGACAGAAAAACACAGAATTGTTGACATTGTTGCAGATTTATTAAAAAAGAAAAACTGAAATATCACATGGTCCTAAGTATTCAGACCCTTTGCTGTGACACTCATATATTTAACTCAGGTGCTTTCCATTTCTTCTGATCATCCTTGAGATGGTTCTACACCTTCATTTGAGTCCAGCTGTGTTTGATTATACCGATTGGACTTGATTAGGAAAGCCACACACCTGTCTATATAAGACCTTCCAGATCACAATGCATGTCAGAGCAAATGAGAATCATGAGGTCAAAGGAACTGCCTGAAGAGCTCAGAGACAGAATTGTGGCAAGGCACAGATCTGGCCAAGGTTACAAAAATATTTCTGCTGCACTTAAGGTTCCTAAGAGCACAGTGGCCTCCATAATCCTCAAATGGAAGACGTTTGGGACGACCAGAACCCTTCCTAGAGCTGGCCGTCCGGCCAAACTGAGCTATCGGGGGAGAAGAGCCTTGGTGAGAGAGGTAAAGAAGAACCCAAAGATCACTGTGGCTGAGCTCCAGAGATGCAGTCAGGAGATGGGAGAAAGTTGTAGAAAGTCAACCATCACTGCAGCCCTCCACCAGTCGGGGCTTTATGGCAGAGTGGCCCAACGGAAGCCTCTCCTCAGTGTAAGACACATGAAAGCCCGCATGGAGTTTGCTAAAAAACACATGAAGGACTCCAAGACGGTGAGAAATAAGATTCTCTGGTCTGATGAGACCAAAATAGATCTTTTTGGCCTTAATTCTAAGCGGTATGTGTGGAGAAAACCAGGCACTGCTCATCACCTGTCCAATACAGTCCCAACAGTGAAGCATGGTGGTGGCAGCATCATGCTGTGGGGGTGTTTTTCAGCTGCAGGGACAGGACGACTGGTTGCAATCGAGGGAAAGATGAATGCGGTCAAGTACAGGGATATGCTGGACAAAAACCTTCTCCAGAGTGCTCTGGACCTCAGACTGGGCCGAAGGTTTACCTTCCAACAAGACAATGACCCTAAGCACACAGCTAAAATAACGAAGGAGTGGCTTCACAACAACTCCGTGAATGTTCTTGAATGGCCCAGCCAGAGCCCTGACTTAAACCCAATTGAGCATCTCTGGAGAGACCTAAAAATGGCTGTCCACCAACGTTTACCATCCAACCTGACAGAACTGGAGAGGATCTGCAAGGAGAAATGGCAGAGGATCCCCAAATCCAGGTGTGAAAGACTTGTTGCATCTTTCCCAAAAAGACTCCTGGCTGTATTAGATCAAAAGGGGGCTTCTACTAAATACTGAGCAAAGGGTCTGAATACTTAGGACCATGTGATATTTCAGTTTTTCTTTTTTAATAAATCTGCAACAATGTCAACAATTCTGTGTTTTTCTGTCAGTATGGGGTGCTATGTGTACATTCATGAGGAAGAAGAATGAACCTAAATGATTTTAGCAAATGGCTGCAATATAACAAAGAGTGAAAAATTTAAGGGGGTCTGAATACTTTCCGTACCCACTGTAAGTCACTGATTGCTGCCACTACTAGTAAAATAAATAAATATATAAAAATTCCAAAAATATTTTCCATAGTTTGTAGATGCTATAACTTTTGCACAAACCAATTAATATACAATTATTTGTTTTTTTTTTTTACTAAAAATATGTAGCAGTATACATTTTGCTCTAAATTTATGAAGAAATTCCATTTTTTTTTTTACACCTTTTTATTGGGTATGTTTTATAGCAGACAGTAAAAAATATTGTTTTTCTTTTCAAAATTGTCAGCTTTTTATTGTTTATAGAGCAAAAAAAAAACCGCAGAGGTGATCAAATTCCACCAAAATAAAGCTCTATTTGTGGGGGAAAAAAAGGACATTTGGGTACAGCGTTGCACGACTGCGCAATTGTCAGTTAAATAAGCGCACTGCCGTATCTAAAAAAATGGCTTGGCTTTGAAGGGGGATAAACCTTCCGGAGCTGAAGTAGTTAAAGTGGTTGTAAAGTCAGAAAGTTTTTTTATCTTAATGCATTCTTTGCATTAGGATATAAAGCCTTCTGTGAGCAGCACCCCCCCTCAGCCCCCCAATAATTACCCGAGCCCATCTAGATCCAGCGATGTAGCAGGAGTGTCTCGGCTGCCCGGGACTCTCCCTCCTCCTTGACTGAGACGGCAACATGGCGCCAATGGCTCCCGCTGCTGTAAATCAAGGTCAGTTAACCAATGAGGAGAGAGAAAGGGGGCTGTGGTCCGGCTCGGGTGCCCCCATAGCGAGGGAGGGGCCAGGGGGGCCAAAGAGAAGAGGAGGATCTGGGCTGCTCTGGGCAAACCAACAGCATAGAGCAGGTAAGGGTAGCGTTTGTTATTTTTAACAAAAAAAAGAGACTTTAGTTACACTTTAACTGGCAGCTGCATGATTATGCAATACTGTACACTAATTTGATTTTTATCATTTTTTCACACAAATAGGACTTTCTTTTGGTGGAATTTGATCACCACTGGGGTTTTAATGTTTTATCATTTAATCAAAAAAAAAGTAAAACATTTAAAATAAGTGCCTATACTGTTTAAGACACAGTAATACACTGTCTCCCCTGCTCTGCAAATTGTCAGTTGCTCTCCATTTTTAGGCACTTTTAAGGACTGCTGAATTCATAAAGGCTGATCTGCTGACAGCCTTAGGCTCCGTTCACATGTCAGCGTATGGATCGCGGCGCGATTCCGCCCGCGATCCGGAGATTATTGCAAATCGCGGGACGCCTGTGTGTTGCCCGTGATTTGCAATAGCCCCCCAAACTCTGAGCGATGTTGCCGCGATTTCCGCCTGCCGAATCGCGGTAACATCGCACAAAAAAAAAATTGCGGGACGCATTACGCCCAAAAAAGTACAAGAGCTTCTTTGGAGCGTATTGCGTCCCGCAAATTTTTACCGCGATTCGGCAGGTGGAAATCGCGGCAACATCGATCAGCGTTTGGGGGGCTATTGCAAATCACGGGCAACGCACAGGCGTCCCGTGATTTGCAATAATCTCCGGATAGCGGGCGGAATCGCGGCGATTCTGCCCGCGATCCATACGCTGACATGTGAATGCAGCCTTAAAGTTGAATTAAACCCTCCTATCCTTTACAGCCAAGGAAGCTGCTTCTGTTTAATCTGCAACTGCCATGGAGCTGCACATGAGATCAGTTGTGACACCAGCTATTTGATGGTTTGACAGTTGGCAATCCTGGCATTTCAGAAATATAACAGTTTTTTTTAAACTGTTAAATCGATGGGTTGAGTTCTGCTTTATAATTTACTGCTGTTCAGGGGCTCTGGGCTTCAGCAAATGGCAGCCTCCAGTAAGAAGGAACAGGAACACAGCCAGAGGCAATTTACAGCTCAATTTTGGTAGCAAAATTGTTAATGTGGAATGTATGTTCCTTGCTAAAGAACATTATTTTTTATCAAGTTGTTATGGGTAAAGTTTCACTTTAACATTCCAAGCTGTCCAGCAATTGTGGCAGTTGGGTTTCCATTTACCACTGTCAGAAGTGCTTTTTCAATGGTTAATTTTAATTAATTTATGTTGTACCCTTATCCCAAAAAGAAAAAAAAAAATTCTGTGACTGACTAAAAAGTACAGGCTTGAGTTCAGCTTTAATTAGTTAGGCAAGTCCATTTAAATCTGCTAGTCCATATAATACTACTGATAAAATCAGAAGCAGTCTGCTGTATACTAACTTTGAAAATATATCTGAAATATGCCCAAAACTGTTTATACAGGGAGTAATCACACACTAACACATAATGGTCATTGGAAAATTTCTCATTTACTCTTATGATTGACTAGGCTTTTCTACAGCTAAGAGATAAGGTTAGATCAAATGTCAGTTGCCTGAAAACAATATAGTTCTATGCCTTAGTAGGCACATAAAATTATGTAAACCCTCACATATAACCAGTGAAGTCAACAGCCTCAGATGATACACAGGGATGAAACAAACCTCCCTACATAGGATTTACATGAATATCTGCTGTCTTCAGCTTGCTACATTCCTTAGAAAGTGCACATCCTGTTAGAATTTGTTCTTTCTGTTTCAGCTGTGGAAGTGGAGTTCTGGCATACACTGTGTGACAACTGATTGGAGGAAAGGCACCCCCCCCCCTCCACATAGGCAGAGGAACAAAGAAACATGCAGTGCTGTGCTGTGAATAGACCAGCTCTCTGATAATCTATTTATAGCATCATCCCTGACACTAATTTCCAGCTGCTTTTATCTCCAGTGTAGGATAACTTGTCAGAAGTTATCATGCTGATGGAGCAGCAGAAACCCACGGGACTTAGTGATTTGGAGAGAGATAAGTAAACATTACAGATATATGTGTCCAGGTCAAATTTCATGAATCAGGTTTACATCAACTTTAAGGCCAATGCTAGCTATGTGCCTAGAAATCCAAAATGTCATCTTCTATTTTCTCATGAGAACGGAGCTGAAGAAAGGAGAACCCTATGTGTATAACCAAGGAAATGAAGTCTCTAAAGCATAATTCTCTGAGCAGGGTGAAATGCTTGGGGGAAGTGGCCTGGGTGAAGCCGTTTACTTGTCTGATACCTGGGCTCTTGTAGGTGTGCAGGTTTTGGGCTTTTCCTCCTCACCATCCGCAAATACACTCTGAAGAATGATGCTCTGCAGATTGTGGGTACCGCAAGTGTAACCGAACCGAGGGACGGGAAGTGTGTTACTAGACAGATAAACAGGTAAAAATAAAGGGGAAAAAAACCTTCAAAAAGAAAATTAATGCAGCCACCACAACTAAGTAGGCAAGTGGCAAAAAAAAAAAATCATGTTTTGTTTTTGGGTTTTAAATTGCTTTATCTATGTAACTATGCTAAATGACCCAGTCTAACAGTCAGTGATTTTACCCAGGCAAAGGACTTGTTTATATATTCAAAATGAACTCCTGTGCAATTACTATAGAGTTTCCAAAACTATTGTGTAATCAAAGGGCCGATTCCTCTGAAGATGCCACGTGACTACAGTGTAACGTGTAAGGGGCGGAGCCAATAATGTAGGACGTACCACAAGGAAGTTGGTCAGAATGTAATCCTGCTCAAGTCTAATACACAACCAGAACAAACTTTGACTTTTAAGGAGACAGCATAGGTTTCTTATATGCTGTGAACACAAGTGAAGCTTCCATCTACATTGACCCCTCTTGTATTAAAGTAGATAGTGAAAGCTTTTCGTCAGTGGTGCACCAGTTACAGTGCACATTATGTGAGTATAATTTTATTGGTATTTGGGAATAAAATTGTAGAATATTACAGAAAGCACTATGATGCCTTTATCTTTGTATCTTTGAGCACTGTCTAAATCTTGCTGAATATTAACAACAGTAAAATACCTAATGGAACCATTTGGAAATATGGAGTAATACCTGGGATCAATTCCAATTTATATCATATAAGAGCATATCATTCCCTTATAGGTCTGAATATAAGGTGAGCAGATAGTGGTAAAGGCCTGTGCATCACGTGGTGTATTCACAGAAGATATTAGTGGAGCACGAATTAGAGTTGTTGGAATCATATTTGAAAAAAACACATTTAATTTTACTATTATTTTATTTTTTTATTTTCATTTGTGTTTTTTGTTTTACTTGGTGCATGATTTTTTATTTTTTTTTTTTCTCATTGAGAATGTTTAAATTATTATGTTGTGCAGTGCTAGATCATTTTGGTTAAAATAAAGGACTTGTGTACGTAGGCATTTGTTGGCATCAGAACTTTTTTTTTCTCCATAGATGTCAGAGATTGCAAAATCAGCTTGCTGCATCTGTAGTACCTTTGTCCTAAACAGGGTTGCTAATAAATTTAGCTGTGCTAAGTGGTAGCTAGCCTGACTAATTTGTAGTCTCTGTGGTCATTGGATTTTCCTCCTAAGCCTGGTTTAGCTGTGGTTTCTCCCTTTTGTCAATAGGTGGCACAGTTATCTTTGGCATTAGTGTGATGAATTACAATAAGTCTAGGTCAGTGATGGCGAACCTTGGCACCCCAGATGTTTTGGAACTACATTTCCCATGATGCTCATGAACTCTGCAGTGTAGTTGAGCATCATGGGAAATGTAGTTCCAAAACATCTGGGGTGCTAAGGTTTGCCATCACTGGTCTAGGTTATGCATATGCATACTTTTCTCAGCCAATCACACTGGTCATTAAGCATGCTGGGAGAAGATATTTTTTTTTGGAGGAAGTCAGGTGATCCTTGTCCTTTTCCACCCAGACTAAGGTCTGGGTGGGTGTGTGAGGAACAGCTGCTGTTGGGTAGGCCTAACACCGCATTCACACTGAAGCGGCACGACTTCGGGGGCGACCTGTGAAGTCGCGTGCAGCGCGACTTCGGCACGACTTGCACGGACTTCACAGAATGAATGTCTATGCAAGTCGCTCCAGGTCGCCCCGAAGTAGTACAGGAGCCTTTTTCTAAGTCGGAGCGACTTGTGTCGCTCCTATTAGAACAGTTCCCTTACTACACAACGGACCACGACCGACCGCGACTTGTCAGGCTGACAAGTCGCCTGACAAGTCGTATTAGTGTTAATGGAGACTAAAGCTTGAGGCCTAGCCATGTGCTCAGGGCTCTGCAAGGGAGAGCCTACTCACTACCTGGAAGCATGAAAGAAAGGATGGAGACCCAAGATGAAGTACCAGAGGTTACTCTGCCATGAACCGGGGAACCATGGAGAGAGTGGGAAAGCATCAAGATGGAATCATAAATAGAGTTCCTGCACATGCTGTGAGTTGAATACTTGATGCTACAGGAGACAGCTTATGCTACAAAATACAGATTGCTGGTTCCAGCTTAAAGGCTCTTTTTTGTACCACTTTCTACCCATTCTACGAGTCTGCCAATCTGCTGTTTTTGACCAAGGGTCTCCTGTGCCCTACCCTTCTCTCCCACATGTTTCCTGTTGTGAGAAATAAACTTCTCTTTGTTCAAGCCTAAAAGTGACTGGCGCCCATTTTTCTACCTTGTACACCACCCACCATGCCTAGTAACCTGCATCCTGAGGAGGAATGTCAGCCCTCCCGGTCTTTGGGGTCACCACCAGGCCTCTGGAGGTTGGGGGGGGGGGGGGGCTACGCATCTTTGAAGGAACTCAAAAGCATCTACAATCCATTACAATCGCAAGATGAATGCATCTTAAATACCATGCATTTTCCAACTACATAAGCCCCACTAAAGTAGACAGATTCTCACATATCTGTATTCATTGTGAATATGAAATTTAAAGTCTTCCAATTCACATATTGTCCACATTTCTTTAATAAACAATGTATTTCCTGTCCAAAAAAAACAAAAAGGAAATACAAAAGATCATTAATGTACTTTTGACATACACATTGCAGGTATACAAGCCTTATCAGATAACATACAAATTATGTCTGTGAACAGATCCATGCACCTGCTCTTGCCGGCATGTCAAATGGAAGCGCTGGAAGTGTACAGTGCCTTTGACCATCATCATCTAGCCTGCCTCTCGGGGGTACCACTACATACTCATGCATATACTGGTAATAAACAGAAAGTTTATTCCCAGGCAGAAAGTCGAGTGAGGGCAAGATGGCCCCCACTGGACTTTATGGCCTTGGAGGACATCATAAATCGCCTCCTTGCAACGGCCTTAAAGGGCCCATTTTTTTTCATGCTGAAAAAAATGAATTTTTTTTTTGCTTATAAGTGTAGCTGTGAGAACTGAGGTCTTTTGGACCCCACATCTCACATTAAAGAGCACCTTTAATGGTCGTCGGAATTACAGGATTATTTTCAGAGGAACGACCTGGAGGAAAGTGGGATAGGGTACATCTGGGAGGCCCATAAATCGGTCCTAAGGGGGCTCTTTATTAAACATGGGTCGAGACTTAAAAAGGAACGAGACAAACATTTAATGCAGCTTCTAGATACACTCCGCCAGCTAGAAGCGCAATATAGACATGCTGCGACGTCTGTATTGGAGACAGAGTTGATAAGAACACGTCAACAAATAACAGACCTGTACCTGTATAGGGCCAAAGCAGCCCTACAGAGGAGCCGAGCCCGGGGATATGAATATGGGGATAAATGTGGGAAACTTTTGGCAAATTCGGTGAGAGAATCGAAACTCTCAACCTATGTCCCTAATATTGTCTCAACACAAGGCCATACGTTGACCCCACCTAAACAGATTGTGGAAGAGTTTAGCCGATTCTATTCCTCGCTGTATGCATTGAAGGAGACTGTTTCTTCTAATTTGGAGATAGAGGAATATCTGGAAAGGTCTCGGCTCCCTACATTACCTAGTGAAACTAGAGAGCAGTTAGATAAACCGATTTCACTGTTAGAGGTCCAACAGACTATAGGAGCTATGAAGTTAAAGAAGGCTCCCGGGCCAGATGGATTTACATTACTATATTTCCAAGTTTTCCTTTCTATTTTGGGCCCGTACCTGGTCAGGCTGTACAATTCGGTAAGGGAGGGCACCAATATGCTTAGAGATACACTAATGGCACATATTACCATCCTACTGAAAGAAGGGAAGGATCCTACATTATGTGGAAGTTATAGGCCTATTTCTTTACTTAACATTGATTTGAAAATTTTTACGAAAATCTTGGCCAATCGTTTAGCCCCGCATCTTATGGACCTTATTCACCTTGACCAAGTGGGGTTTGTCCCAGGCCGGGAGGCTAGGGACAACACCACCAAAGTGTTAAACCTGATCCATGTGGCTAACACTTCTCGAATACCGAGTGTTTTTATTAATACCGACGCGGAAAAGGCCTTTGATAGGGTGAACTGGCGTTTTATGTTTGCGGTTCTTAAATACATTGGCCTGGGAAGCAATATGATGCGATGGATCACTAATGTATATTCAATCCCTACAGCACAGGTTAAGGTGAATGGTCTGTTATCCGAACCCTTTTTTATTAATAATGGTACGAGACAGGGTTGTCCCTTGTCTCCTCTTTTATTTGTTCTCTCATTGGAGCCTTTCCTTTGTACTGTGCGCCAAAATCCAGACATACAGGGAGTGGGGATAGGTGGAAGCCAACATAAGATATCAGCCTATGCTGATGATCTTATGTTCTCGGTGACGAATCCTTCCCTCTCTCTTCCGAATTTGCTGCGGGAACTGACCAGGTACGGATCCCTGTCAAATTTTAAAATTAATTTTAACAAATCAGAGGCAATGGGAGTGGGAGCACGTTCGTATCATTTACGTAACCTCCAAACGAGTTTTGGTTTCCGATGGACAGAGAGGGCCTTAAGATATTTAGGTACTTTAATTCCATCTTGTTTATCTAAGGTTTATGACATGAATTTTCCCCCATTGATTGGGGAGACACGTTCTCTTTTGGATAAGTGGCATTCGGGTATACACTCATGGTTTGGCAGGTGTAACCTGCTAAAAATGAGTATACTACCCAAGCATCTGTATCTGTTAAGGACCCTTCCGATACGGCCGCCCGCCAGGTACTTTCATCTGATTCATTCTCTTTTCATTAAATTTGTGTGGGCACAGAAAAGACCTCGTCTGGCACGGACGCAAATGATCCGACCAAGAGCATTTGGCGGTTTAGCTTTACCGGATATACAGAAGTATTTTCAAGCAGTTCATCTTAGCAGAGTGGTTGACTGGTGTCGACACCAGGCATCTAAGCTATGGACTAATATAGAGCAAGCACAGACGAATATTCCCTTGAAGGGTGCACTGTGGTGTTACTCAGACCTGCCTTCGCAGCTACGTTTGCATCCTCTTATGGGTACAACACTGCGAATATGCAATCAGGTCATGACACGGCATTCTCTTTCCCCGCCATGTTCTCCATTAATGCCAGTAATTGGAAACCCACGGTTTACACCGGGCCTAGTCTCACCAGATCTAGTTGCATTGGGAGCTTCTGGACACACCCGGGCGGCCCAGTTTCTGGTGTCGGATAGATGGCCGACACTGGAGAATTTAACAAACATGGATGGACATTTTAGACTGACTTTCTGGTCAGCCTTACAACTTCATCATTTTTTACATACATTGCCGAATCCAGTAGATTTCGCAAGAAGTTTGACGAAATTTGAAGAGTACTGTCTGAAAGAGGGGGTCTTGTCACATACGCTTTCTTTACTTTATAGTTTATTAACGACTCCGATGGATGACTCTCCCCCGACGTGTTTGACTAAATGGGCATCTGATTTACATCGTACTTTTACACCACGGCAAATACAAAATATTATCTTGCTTTCCTTTAAATCGTCTATTTGCACCAAAATTCAAGAGACTAATTTTAAGTTAATGTGCAGGTGGTATTATACACCCCATAGACTTCATAGGATCTTTCCAAATACATCGGCGAATTGTTGGCGCTGTGGGGGGGAAGATGCAACGCTGCTTCACATTTTTTGGTCATGCCCCAAACTCTCAGTATATTGGTCTGAAATTAGAGCTATTGTTCAAAAATTCACGGAATACTCTATTCAAGAGGATCCAGCTTTTTTTTTGCTCCACCTTTCAGACATACCCGTGCAGAGATACGTGAAATCGGTGGTAAGACACTTAGTGAATGCAGCAAAGGCCTGCATTCCGGTATTGTGGAAAAGTCCTTGCCCCCCGACGGTAAAAGAGTGGATACGGAGGGTAGAGGCCATTAATAAGATGGAGGATTTGGTGTTAACATCACAAGGCAAGCGAGAATTATATTGTGAGACCTGGGAATCCTGGAATACTTATATTCTGTCTGATGAGGGTACATCTTGGCTGCGTACTTAGATGGTGAAGTAGCATACTATGTCGGAGATGGGGGGAGGGGGGGGGGGAGGAGAGAGAAAATTCCCCTTCTTCTTTTTTTTTTTTTTTTTTTTTTTTCTTCTCTTGTGTGAGTGTGTTTGTTGTTGTTTGTTTTTTGGTTCGTCTTTAGTTAACAAAAAGGGCAATCTGGAAGGGAAGGGTAATGTGAGAATTTATTTAATTATAAGTCGAGACAGATGATGTTTTAGGAAGGTATTTAACTTTGTGGGACCCTCCGGTAGAGGTACAAGAGGGTGCCGGGATGACCTGTATTCCCTTTTGCTTTTCGTTATCTGTTGATCAATGGAATGTTGTTGGTATCCTGATAATTTGTTTTGGCATGTATGTAACTGTTGTTCCAAAGTATGCCTTTCTGTGTTTTTGGTTGCGGTTTATTTTTTAAAAAAGTAAATAAAAAATTATATTTGAAAAAATAAAGAGCACCTGTCCTGCTTTTTTCTATTACAAGGGATGTGTACATTCCTTGTAATAGGAATAAAAGTGATCCAAAATTTTTTTTTTTAAAGGGACAGTGTAAAAATAAAACATAACAGGTAAAATAAATAAGAAAAAAAAAATTGAAAGCATCCCATCCCTCCAAGCTTGCACGCAAAATGAACGCATATGCAAGTCGTGCCCACATATGTAAACAGTGTTCAAACCCCCTCTAACTCTAAACTGGTAACCTGTACAAATGTTTAAAGCTTCACCTATGAAGATTTATAAGTACCAAGGCTTGTCACCATTCCCCGAACGTGCATAATTTTGAAGCATGACATGTTGAGTAGCTATTTACTCGGCGTAACATTATCTTTCACATTATAGAGAAAAATTGGGCTAACTTTACTGTTTTCTTATTTTTTAATTCAAAATAGTGTATTTTTTCCAAAAAAAATTGCATTTGTAAGACCGCTCTGCAAATATGGTGTGACATTAGGTATTGAAACAATCTCCATTTAATTCTCTAGGGTCTCTGCTAGAAAATATATATAATGTTTGGGGGTTCTAAGTAATTTTCTAGCAAAAAATACTGATTTTAACCTGTAAACAACAAGTGTCAGAAATAGACCTGGTCCATATGTGATTAAATCATTCCCATTTTCCGCAGCAGCACGCTTCATTCGCCACATATTTTCACTCCTGTTAGGCATCACCTACAAATAAATGCCCGTCCCCTAATTAAAATAATACTCCATCTACATGTAGCACCCTACAGGTAGGTGCTAGGTAAAGGTATAGTGGGCCTTGTCTGCCTAACAGCAGGGCTGTGATTTATTTAGTCAGGGCGACGGCGGACTCACGTTGTGCACCGGAGGAGGTCAGGAGTTCCTTGGAGTGGTATGTCCCCAGTGTGCCACTGTAATTCTGAGGGTGCAGGCGTGGGTCCAATGTGGGCAATGTGGGGATTTGCTGCTCAGGGCAGAGAAGAGCGAGGGCCATCCCAAGAAGCTTACAGTTATGTGGGAGACAGGCTCACTCAAGAGGTGATGGGGAATTAGTCAAAGTTCCTCCGCGGAGCAGGAAGAGGCATATTCAGGCTGATGATGCAGATGGAGGCCCTGCCTGTAGTTGGTGGGCTTACAGTCTGTGGGAAGGGAGTTTGGTCGCAGAGCTCCATAGGGAGGGGATCCGTGTCCCCCCAAACAGTAGGGACCCGGCCAGGAGTATCGTCGGTCAGGGCCCTAACGGAATCTGCCCCTATAAGTATTCCCCAGCCTGTCCAGACAGAAGTTGCCCAGGTGTCCTCTTCCAACGCCAGTAGTGAGGGTGAGAAGTGCCCTGCCAGAGTGGATTCCCCATCCTTCTACTTGAAACATGGCTCCTTGGAATAAGGTATGGATGACTGGGGATCCATGGAGGAGACTGAATGGGGAATGGGGATCAGAGACTGGAAGCAGCTCCCCAGGTCCCGAAGTTTTTGTGCCTCTAGACCGGGAGGCTCAGGAGGCTATTGAAAGAGGGGAACTGGCCCATAAATTGGGGTTCTATGATGCCCATGTCACAAGGGTCCCAGATCTCACCCCACCGGGGAACATTGCTATGGCCAGGGACCAAAACACAGCCTATGAGGAGATGATCCAAAGAGTGCACACCCCATTTTCTCCATCAGGGAGAGGTAACCGGAAAAACCCTTCCCAGGTTATCAAGGGTGCAGCAGTGGATGCAAAAGAAGGTGGCATTGGAGTATGGCTACGACTACTCCTATGCTCCCAGGGAAGTCATGCTTCTAGTGGAAAAGTTTAGAGACTGGTGGTGCGATGAACTTATTTGGGACTACCTTTTTGTTCCAAAGCTGTACCGGGTCTCTCCGGAGGAAGGGCTAAAGGAGAAGTTTGCTAAAGTCAAAGCTCAGTGGTACTACGGATGCTCCATTTACATAGATAGAGTGGAAGTCCGTCGCCCGGACGGGTCAAGACATGCTTGGTCCATCCGGGTCAGAAATGAACAAGAGGAGTATGTCCAAGTGCCCCACCCGGAGTATTACATCTGAGTTTTTCAGAGTTCTTTGAAAACAAGGAGGAGTTGAGGAGCAGGGGTAAAAAAAAATTTTGTGTGGCCGGCTGGCTACCACAACTGACCAAGGAAACTTTTTGAGATGATATGATACTGAATCCAAGTTGAAAGGTATTGGGAGTTCAACCAGACCCCTTGGGCCATCGGGTCAGGGTCCTTTTTGCAAAGTCAAGTGCTGTGATATCACGCCTTTGGGACCATCGGGTCCGGGGCTTTTGGGAAGTTATTTGTGTGCTAGGTCTTTTGGGCCATCGGGCCGGGGCCTTCTGTGGATTACAAATAGCTGTGTGGGACTTCATCCACAGTCTGTACAGATGAAGATGTTGCTACAAGTCACAAAGTTCGTGAGTGTTCAAGAATTTTGGTGTGGGGTACCCGCTGGACCCCTGTGATGTTTCCCTGACTACCTGACTAGTGTTAGGGGACAAGTTCTTCCAAGTTAAAGGAGGACCCCGGCGTGTCAAGACACTGGTTGGCAGAGGCAGTCAGGGAGGGAGTGGAAAGGTCACCCTTGTATTTTTGAAGGAGGGTCTTTCCATTCAACTGTTCAGCTCGTTAGATATGTGATGTGATTCCTATGTGATGTGATGAGATTGACTAACCTTTGCTTCCTTTCTCTATACAGGTGGGACCACCTTAGAGTTAGACAGTCAGGATGTTATAATGTATTTTCTTTGTTGTTCCCCACCAAATAAACTCACAGTTTATTTGGTGGGGGGTGCATCAGTTCTCATGCACCTTAAACTGTGTATCATATATGTACAGCAGATTGTAAAGATATTTTTTTTTCATGCTAATTTATTTGTTAATTCGCTTCTCCCTTTTCCCCTTTTCCAGGTTTGTGGGATACTCCTGATTTTTGGCAGAGTTTTGATAGGAGGTGGCTGCCTCAGAGTCAGAGGGACCTGACTCATTTGGTGTGGGGTGAGTGTAGCACCCTACAGGTAGGTGCTAGGTAAAGGTATAGTGGGCCTTGTTGGCCTAACAGCAGGGCTGGGATTTATTTAGTCAGGGTGTCATGGTTTCCAGGTGTGCCTGCTGAAGGGGGAGTCTCCCCACTGGCTCCTGTGAGAGGTTTCTCATAGGGCGGTGGAGGAAACCCAATCAGGGGGACACATCCAGGCTTGTAACTACCCCAGAAGGCAGATTGTGCTGCAAAGGATTCTGGGAGTGGGTATAAGTTTGGGGGTGGCACATGACACAATGTCTTTGGCGGGAGCAGAGTCCCAGGATGGAGAGTGCGACTGTCTCTCCTCCTGTCTGAGGAAATAGGATGTCTCGAAGTGTCGCCTGAGAATCCAGAGAGTGCTGAGTTGAGTTGAGGGGATGCGGTGTGCCGAGAACCTACGGAGACAGACAGGAGTTCAGTCCCAGGAAAGCCTACACAGGTCATGAGTACTGAAGATTGCCCCTGGGGGTCTGCCAGAGTTAAAGGGGACAACTCTGGAAGAGGTTCTGGGATCCAGTGCCAGCTAGCGGAAAGGGGGTACCTAGGTTGTGGACCCTGAAGTTACATAGGGGGGTGCATAGACAGTGAACCCAAAGAATTCAAGGTTCAGAGTTAAAGGGGGCACCTACTATTGGGCCCTGAATTGTACAGAGTGTGCCAGTTGGGATTTACAGTTCTACAACATACTACCTCAAGCCAGGGCAAGGCGGGAGGGAAGTATTCAGTGACTTGTTGCAGTGTAACAGTGTCGGTGGTTCTACAATTTTACAGCCCTGGATCTTTTGGACTTTAGGTCAAGGATTAAGCACTTCTATTAAGCTACAGAGTATCCTCAGAGTTAGTGAGCATTGGCTGGCGCCGGCTGGTGTTGAGGAAGAGCCAACAGGCATTTATCAGGAACCAAGTCCCAAGTGTAAATAATTGAAGCCTAAAGGAGTATCCCACTGATTCCCTTCTCCCATCCCCTTTATCTACAATAAAACAATAAAACCAAGATGCCAGAGTTGTCCATGTCTCAGTCTCTACATCCAGGGCCGCAGCTCACATGGGCTAGAAAGGTAACCGGTAACAATGGCAGACCCACATCTGGCTACAGGCCTGGAAAACCTGCTACATACAGAAAAAAGTGTCCCTAAAAATGTTTTTACAATGTTGGCAGGTATGAAATATATTATAGTTATGGTTTTGGATTTAATATGGCTTTAAGGCATTTAACAAAAGACTGCAAGCAAGCAATGTCTCTTCTGCAACAAAATACTCCTACCTGCTTGCTCACAGTCTTCTGTTTCATGTATACTGAGCTGTGAATGCTCAGCTCAGCTTACAACACCGGCACAGTCCATGTTTGCTGGGATGACTGACTTCTGTACATGCACAGGAGTTGTGTAAGGTTGCCACCTGTCCAAGTTTTGAATCATGTGTCCGGGTTTCAGTCCGCCTGAAACCCGAACACAATATTCAGACAGGAATGTGGCTCAGATCAAAGCCTGACAGGAGGTTGATGGGGCACTATTCACGCTGCATTACTTTTCAGTTTGGAGTGCCCAAAGGTGTCCCAGGTCTGGTACAATCCTATAGTGCAGTGGTCTACAAACTGTGGCCCTGGGGCCGGATGCAGCCCTTTGCTTGCCTTTATTTGGCCCTTGAGGCACTATTTCTGCCACTGACACCAACAATGAGGCATAACTCAAGACACTGATACCAACAATGGGGCAATATTCCTTCCACTGACATAAACAATGGGGCACAACTCCTGTCGCTGACACCAACAATGGGTCACTATTTCTTCCACTAGCACCAACAATGGGGAATAATTCCTGACACTGATACAAACAACGGAAACTGTTCCTTCCAGTGACTCCAACGATGGGGCACTATTCCTTCCACTGACACCAACAATGGGGTATAATTCCTGACACTGATACAAACAACGGGAAACTGTTCCTTCCATTGACACCAACGATGGGCACTATTCCTCCTACTGATACCACGATGGGGCATAATTCCTGACACTGACAACAAAAATGGGGCACTATTCCTCCCACTGTCACCAACTATTTCTCCCTCTAATACCAGAGATTAGGCATTGTTTACTCCCACTGAGCACAATCTGGCCCCCCTAAAGTCGGAAGGACAGTAAACTGGCCCTTTGTTTAGAAGGTTCTTAGACCCCTGCTATAGTGTATGCTAAAAAAATATTAATTTTGCTATGCACTACTAAAGTGTTCAGGTTTGACTTGAAGAAAAAGTGGCAACCCTAGAGTTGCATCATCCCGCTCCAGGCAATTGAGGTACCCAAAAACTGCCGCCTAGGGAGAAGATACCAGTGCAAGCAAAGGACTTGGACTGTTTTGAGTAGGTAAGTTTATTGGCTTTTGCTAACACACCACATCTCAGAAGTGTGTTTTGGCTCTAAAATGTTGGATTTCCCCCCATTGTCTCTCTCCTTCATAATGAACACCAATGAAAGGAGAGAGGTAAATCTGCTTAGAGGGGTTAGAGACAGCAATGCAAAACATGACAGAGGGTCAAACTTTCCTCCCACTTTATAAAAAAAAAAAAAAAACAACAACGTTTTGCCTAGAGTAACACTTTATTCTAATGACGTCAGGCATTATACTGCAACACTGTTTTTCAATAAAGCTGTAGAAAAAAAAAAGCGGAAGTGGTTATTCCATAGCCTGGAAGTAAATGTTAGGGAACACAGGAAGTAGTTATTTTGTAGTCCGGAAGTGGAAGAGTATGGCGGAAATTGTTAACAAATGGCCCGGAAGTGGAACAATGTGGCGACGTTTTTATAAAATGACCCGGAAGTAAAAGAGTGCGGCGGAAGTTTCGTTTGCAGCGCGTTGTTCGCTGCCTGTGTGTAAAGTGCAGACCGGGGAAGGAACGGCAACATGGCGGATGTTACTGCCCGTAGCTTGCAGTACGAGTACAAGGCGGTATGTAGACCCAGCATAACTTGCCCATATACCAGTGTAGGCGGTAGAGGGTAGACTGGGCAGTCACAGTGGGTTTTCAGGGGTCCAATTAAGGAAGTGAAGTGTCCTGTAGATCTTCAGAATTAGGCAGCTTTGTCCCATAATTGTTATGAATTTTCCCAGCACTCTTTGTGCTGATATTCTTTTACTGGGGTCTCCAGGGCCATTACAATTGAGGGGCCACAGGTGGCTCTTTGGCTGGTCTCTGGAAATCTGGCCCTTGCATGTTACATTCTCCTATTTAAGTTTTTATTTAAAATTTAATGTATTAGTATCAGGGCTCGCCAAATCCCCTGCCAGCCCATCCACTGCCGGCACCAGGCGTGAGCAACTCCCACCGCCTGAGCAGAAAGCTCCTGTTCTGATGCCCTCCCACCATCAGGGAGTGCTGATCACACAGCACATCCCTTCCTTGTACAGGCCAGAAACCCCTATCATTATCCGGTCACATAATACCAGCTTTCCTCTGTGTGTGTGGATACTGACATTATCCGAGAGTGCGTGCACAAGAGGTACGTCAAAGATCAGGGTATCCAAGCTCATATTGGGGGGAGGGGAAGGGGTATCCTGTGTGTTGTCAGTGGGTGTGGGGGATTTGTTGTGTCATGGAGGGGGGCTGTCCTGAGGTGTCACGGGGGTGCAGAGTTGTATCCTGTGTTAGGTGCGGAGAGGTATCCATAGGTGTAACGGAGGGGGGGGGTATCCTGTGGTGTAATGTAATGTGATGTCAGGTAGTGTGTGTGCAAAGGGGAGTCATGTGGATTGCTGAAGGCTATCCTGTGGCGTCACAGAGGGGGGTTTCCTGTGGTGTCAGTACACGTGTAAGGGGTTCCTGTGGTGTCAGTACACGTGGAAGGGGTTCCTGTGGTGTCGGTACACGTGGGAGGGGTTTCCTGTGGTGTCGGTACACGTGGGAGGGGTTTCCTGTGGTGTCGGTACACGTGGGAGGGGTTTCCTGTGGTGTCGGTACACGTGGGAGGGGTTTCCTGTGGTGTCGGTACACGTGGGAGGGGTTTCCTGTGGTGTCGGTACACGTGGGAGGGGTTTCCTGTGGTGTCGGTACACGTGGGAGGGGTTTCCTGTGGTGTCGGTACACGTGGGAGGGGTTTCCTGTGGTGTCGGTACACGTGGAAGGGGTTTCCTGTGGTGTCGGTACACGTGGAAGGGGTTTCCTGTGGTGTCGGTACACGTGGAAGGGGTTTCCTGTGGTGTCGGTACACGTGGAAGGGGTTTCCTGTGGTGTCGGTACACGTGGAAGGGGTTTCCTGTGGTGTCGGTACACGTGGGAGGGGTTTCCTGTGGTGTCGGTACACGTGGGAGGGGTTTCCTGTGGTGTCGGTACACGTGGGAGGGGTTTCCTGTGGTGTCGGTACACGTGGGAGGGGTTTCCTGTGGTGTCGGTACACGTGGGAGGGGTTTCCTGTGGTGTCGGTACACGTGGGAGGGGTTCCTGTGGTGTCGGTACACGTGGGAGGGGTTCCTGTGGTCTCGGTACACGTGGGAGGGGTTCCTGTGGTGTCGGTACACGTGGGAGGGGTTCCTGTGGTGTCGGTACACGTGGGAGGGGTTCCTGTGGTGTCGGTACACGTGGGAGGGGTTCCTGTGGTGTCGGTACACGTGGGAGGGGTTCCTGTGGTGTCGGTACACGTGGGAGGGGTTCCTGTGGTGTCGGTACACGTGGGAGGGGTTCCTGTGGTGTCGGTACACGTGGGAGGGGTTCCTGTGGTGTCGGTACACGTGGGAGGGGTTCCTGTGGTGTCAGCTGTATGCGGAGGGGTATCTTGTGATGTAAGGGGGGTGCAGAGGAGTGCCCTGTGGTGTTGAGAGGAGGGGGTGGAGGCGTGTTCTGTGGTGTTACGGGGTACAGAGGGGTATCCTAGCAGGGAGGTGAGCAAAGTCCAGCCCGCTACACACCAAAAACTCCAGCCCCAAGTGTCAAATCCCCACCCCCGAGAGCCCTAAACAAACATGCATTCCTGGAAACCACCTAGTAAGAAACCCGCCCCGCCCAGCAACATGCCCGCTCCAATCCCCTCCCTGTGCAAATCCAAGATCTACCACTTCATCAACGAAAACAAAGCTTTGCTAGTCCAAAAAAACTGGCATCTAATTTTTTTAGCTGGTTCCTAGATTCAAATCAAACTTGTCAACTCCTGTACTAGTTTGTGCAGTACAATTATAAGCATGGCCAGCTTAACCCTATAGCTGTGTGTTGTGTTAAAGCGGATCTTAAACCACCTATCCTTCGTAGCCTCAGTTTGATCTTCAACTGTCATGGTGATCAGTTATGACACCATGATTTGACAGTTTAGAGCACAAGCAAATGTGACAGTTACATTCCTAGCATGCTGGTAATGTAACTCTTTTTTGCAAGTGCTGAATTCTTGGGTTTCGTTATGCTTTGAGGGAGAAGTACACTACAGTAAGTTTTCTCAGCATTTCGCCTAGCAGCAGCATCATTGCCACCTGGGCCACCAAATCAGCTTATTGGAGCTCATGTGGCGTTTGATGTATCAGGGTGTCAGAAACAAGAACTTTTGTCATAGATCCTGTCAGGGCTCAGTCACACCAGAAACCGCACTTTTGCATTCACATTGGTGTGCGTATGTGTTATTACATGCGCTTGAGGTTCGATTTTCCTATGCTTGCTTTTCCATTGAGTTCACTACCTTCTTTCTTCTTTGGGCTTTTATGTGCACTTCATTGCAGTGCTTTTCTGTGCGTTTGTGTAGTGCAAAAAAAATGCAGTTTTCGTTACTTTTTTTTTTTTTACCTGCACTGTAATGGTGTTGACTATGCCTATAGCAGCCTTTCTCAACCTTTTCAACACAGAGAAACCCTTGAAATATATTTCTGGTCTCAGGGTAACCCCTGCTAAAAATTTAAATTCTACAACTCATGACACATTAGTGTGACAGTCAATGGGAGGAATTGCTCCTTATTCTTGTCATCATTGGGAAGAATTACTCCCTTACAGATAGCTAAAAGGAACAATGGTGTCATTGGGAACTTATTAGGGTGGCAGAAATTGCCCATTGTTTAATGAGCTCTTAGCAACCTCAGGAAGAACCCTAGTGTTCCATGGAACCCTGGTTGAGAAAACCTGGCCTATAGGATAACCTAGAGTTTGTATTGGCTATGCAGTGGAAAGAAGTTCTGGTGTGAATGTATCCTGAAGGTTCTTTTCAGGTCTCTGCAAGAGAACTGTTGTTCTCGCCTCCCCAGCAGCCCATGTCTCCTGCTTCACAGGTGTTCCAGTGCTTCAGCCTCCAGCTGTGTTTTCAGCATTTGGAATTCTGGGGATGTTTGATATCTGTGTCCCCTGCCATGCGCTTGTGGTGTCTTTCTCAGACTTCTTGGTCAATGCAGGACTCTCTAGTGATGTAGGACTGGGGGATCCAGTCCTACATCAAATTTGTGTAAAGTAAAAAAATGAGGGAAAGATTGATTTCAGAACTTTTTCCACTTTTAATGTGACCTATAAACTATACAACTCAGTTGAAAAACAAACTGAAATCTTTTAGGTGGCGGTAAGTAAAAATAAAAAAAAATAAAATAATATGGTTGCATAAGTGTGCACGCCTCTTGGCAGCCTCCCTGACCAGTTTTCTTCTCGTCTTTTCATAAATTTCCTGTGTGACATCCAGTTCTTTGTAATGTCACCGTTGTGCCATATTTTCTCCACTTGATGACTGTCATTGCTGTGTTCCATGGTATATCTAATACCTTGGAAATTTTTTTGTACCATTCTCCTGAATGATACCTTTTAACAAATAGACCCCCTCTGATGCTTTGGAAGCTCTCTGTGGACCATGGCTTATGCTGTAGGATGCCACTAAGAAAATGTCAGGAAAGACCTACTAGAACAGCTGAACCTTATTTGGGGTTAATCAGAGGC
Source organism: Pelophylax lessonae (assembly GCF_965119305.1). Taxonomy (NCBI): domain Eukaryota; kingdom Metazoa; phylum Chordata; class Amphibia; order Anura; family Ranidae; genus Pelophylax; species Pelophylax lessonae. The sequence goes on along the minus strand of NC_138771.1, from coordinate 547,155,736 downwards.
ACTTTAAATGATGGCAGGTGTGTACTGACTCCTATTTAACATGGATTTGAATGTGATTGCATAATTTTGAACACAGCTATATCCCCAGGTATAAGAGACTTTGCACACTTATGCAACCACTTTTTTCATTTTTTTATTTTTACCCCCCCCCCCCCCAAAAAAAAATATATATATTTCAGTTCGTTTTTCAATTGAGTACAGTTTATACGTCACTTTAAAGGTGGAAAAAGTTCTGAAATCATTAATCTGCCAGAATTTTTTTTTTTTGTTTACATCACGGAAAATTGAAATATTTCCAGGGGTGTGTAGACTTTATATCCACTGTAATATGAATTAGAGCCTTACATGTGCAATGTGGGGGGGATACATTTTAATCATTTATAGGACTATACCCTAGCATATAAGTATTGTATATTGAATTGGATTTTTCTACTGGAGTCCTTTTGTTCATGTCTGTTTTTTCTCCCTTCACAGAACTCCAACCTTGTACTTCAAGCAGATCGTTCTTTAATAGACCGAACCCGTCGCGATGAGCCCACTGGAGAGGTGTTATCATTGGTGGGGAAGTTGGAGGGGACCCGTATGGGTGACAAGGCTCAAAAGACCAAACCACAAATGCAGGAAGAAAGGCGGGCTAAGTGAGTGCATAAGTAATTTGTCTAGACCTGCAGAGCTGGTAAAGTGTTTGGTCAGGGATGTGCAAATAAATGCAAAATTCAGGAGCCCAGTCGGTAAGGGCCAACAAGAAAACCTTTTTGAGATGAGATTAGCTTTCTTTCCCTAAACTATAATTTGTTTCTCATCTTTTTCATTTTGCAAGTATTGTTGCAATATAATCTGTAAATAACAAGTTCTCTGCTATTAGTAAACTACATTCCATTATATTTTCCTTTTCTTGTCATACTGTTTTGAGAACTTTGATATTAATAATGACTCAAAGGATAGGTTGTTAGTAATGTGCACATTTCTGAGTGTAGAAAGCATTCCTCTAATTTGCAAAGCTTGAAGAAGTAAACTGTATGAACATTACATGCAGACAGAGAGCAGACAAGTCACTATTTCAAATGCTGCCATCCCTTTCAGGAGGAGAAAACGAGATGAAGACCGACATGACATAAACAAGATGAAGGGATTCACTCTTTTGTCAGAAGGCATTGATGAAATGGTGGGAATTATCTACAAACCCAAAACCAAAGAGACCCGTGAGACATATGAAGTCCTACTCAGCTTCATCCAGGCTGCTTTAGGAGACCAGGTACATTTCTGGCTTTATCTGTTAGCTGCTCAGTGTTTTATTTTACTGGTTCACAGCTTACTAGATAGAAATTTCCTTCTTGGAGATGCTTTCTGTGTACCATCTGCAGTGTCACGATTACACTTTCTTTAGGAGGATAAAATGCAATAAAAAAACAGGACATACATATAAAGTCACTTCTGAATGACTCATACAGGATCTCTGAATCTCAAAAGATAATACCATGAAAGCACATGAAAAATATTAGCTTTGCTCCTATTCAGTGGGGGTACATTTGACCAATATTGTTATAAAAAGTGGGTTACGAGAATGTTTCCCCATGTAGACTGTTGTCACTCTGCTTGTTAACAGTAATGATCAAGATGGATTTCTAAGACCTTGCATTGTAAACACTGCTCACTGTCAGGTGAGCAGCCATTGTTTATTGGCAGTGAGAGCTGAGACCTCTGGATACTAGTGTCTCTCCCTATTATTCTCAGTTTATACTCTGGTTAATGCACTAGAGCACATTTACATAGCTATGCATGCTGAGCTTTAGGCTGCACAATTCCATCTTGGTAAAGACTGTTTTTCATTATTTAAAGTGTAAATAAATGCATTTCTTTTTTCATTTTTCATAGAGAAAGGGAGGGCTATAACCCATGTCTTTTTGTTTTGTTTGGTTATCTTGACAAATCCGGACGATTTTCTTCACTTCCTGGTCCATAGCTAAAAGAGAAAGGGAAAATCCCTCCAAAGTAAGGGTGTCACCAGAACTAGTGTCCCCATTGGAAGATTTCCCCTCTATTACTATTCAGCTGTCAACACACAATGTGGGATTTTCTTTAACTTTTAATGATAATAGTAAATCGGGCGCGTTCTAATTCCTCTCTACATTATCCAAAACTTAAAAAAAAAATTGGATTTTGTCACACTTTAAATCAGACAGTTTTGTCTGGAAGCAGTGTGTATGTCACACACGAGGTGTGGCAGTAATGTGTGAAAGGTTGTAGTGATTTGAGCTAGAAAATCAGAAAACACATCTGTAGATATTTTTCTACTCATCTCTGTCTTTCTAGCCCCGAGATATCCTGTGTGGTGCAGCAGATGAGGTTTTGGCTGTGCTAAAAAATGACAAACTGCGAGATAAAGACCGGAGACGAGAAATAGAACAACTCCTGGGACAGACTGATGACACACGTTACCATGTTTTGGTCAACTTGGGCAAAAAGATTACGGATTATGGAGGGGACAAAGAAATTCAAAATATGGGTATGTATAGTTTTCATTGCAAAAAAATACATAGATAATGAAATGCAGAAATAAGTAGAACTGTGCTTGCCTGTGTAAGATAAATGCAGAGAGAAACGGTGTGACTGATTCTGGTCACAATTGGACAGCTTACTGAATCATGTGCTACCATAGGACACAGAAAGGGGTGTATGCAGTTATTGGTTAATTACCTTAGGTAATAGCAGGAGCGTCCAGGGCGGTCTGTTTTCAGCTTTGCAGCAGATTTCTCCAGGATTAACAGAGTTTAAAGGCTATCAGGTAGTGCCCTGATAAACTCTGCAGCAGCCATATACTGTCTATCATTTTTATTTTTTGTCGTTCATTGAAGGACACTGCTTAATATCTCATGGATGGGTTTGATGATGCTACTGCTGCCAGAAGCAGGACACTAGTACAACCTAAACTAAATGCACGCATAAGGGGTGACCCTCTGGTAATGGACAAACCCTCCATTTGCAACCCAGGATTTAGTTAGTTGTCAGCAGTAGAAGGGTTACAACACCGAAATGGGACTGGGCAGGTGCTGTGTCCTTTAACAAACTGAAATGAGGTTTTCTCTTTTGTTCATTGACACACAGCTCTTCATCTTCATGACCCATAGGGTTATGCTGACCCTACAGGAGTAGGACACTAGGCAGAGAAAAGCTTGAGCACGTCTATGGGGCAGTCCCTGGGGTTATACTCCCACTTCCTGCTATAGGTATTCCGTTTTTTTTCTGCCTAGTCAGGAGTAAGGACCTAGTTTCTTACTGGGATCTCTGGTCCTAGCTATTTTTTCTTTTTTAATGGTAATTTTTCCAAGAAGTCTTGGTCGGGCAAACCTAGAGCGGGATCTGCCAGGCCTGCGGACAAACTCCTCCGCATGAAGGGGCGCCCTCATCCATCTCAGGGGTGGGGGGAAGTCTTCGCTGTTTTCCAGACCCGTGGACCTTCCTAATTCAGTACAAGTGGGTCCACGAAGTGGGTACACAAGCAAACAAAAGTCACTCGCATTCGAAACGCCGCCTCGAGCCGCAATTGCAGTGACGTCATGTGAGCAGCTCCGCCCAATGTGTTTCCAGACACTGCTCGTCCTCAGGGGTCTCATTTCTCCAGATCGCATGCAGGATCTCTAAGGGGCAGTGCAAGACTTATCTCAAGGAGTGATTGTCCCAGTTCCGATGTTGGAACACCTTCAAGGTTTTTATTCATACCTGTTTACAGTTCCTAAGAAGGGCAAGGTGTGTCCAATTCTGGACCTCAAGGCGCTGAACTGTCTCGTGCGGGTACAGAAGTTTTGAATGGAGTCCATTCGCACAGTGGTAGCATCCCTACATCAGGGGGACTTTCTCGCATCCATCAACATCACTGACAATCCCCATTTGTATCGCCCACCAGCGCTTCCTTTGCTTTGCCGTGGGCAAGGAGCATTATCAATTTGTGGCGTTACCCTTTGGTCTCGCCTCCGCTCCTCGGGTCTTAACAAAAGTGTTGGCCCTGGTTTTAGCATTACTGCATCAGCGGGGGATCGCGATATTGAAAGACCTGGATGATCTGCTTTTGCGGGCAGAGATCACTCTGCAAACGCTGAGGGGGTTCGGTTGGATTTTGAATCTCCAGAGTTCTGCGCTGGTTCCATACATGAGCCTGAAATATTTGGGACTTACACTGGACTCAGCCTCGGCCAGAGTGTTTCTCCCTCTGGCAAAACTTAAGTTGCAGGAGGCGATTCGGCTTCTGCTGTCCAGCAGACGGTCATCTCTTTGGACTTGTATGCGGGTACTAGTGCTGATGCTGTCTACCTTAGAGATGGTTCCGTTTGCACAGTTGCACACATGATCTCTGCAAAAAAAGATTCTGGTGAAGTGGAACAAGGATCCTCAGTCTCTGGACAGTCTGATTATGTTGAGCCAGGGAACAAGGGAATCCCTGGTTTGGTGGCTTTACTCTCCGGCACTTCTTCAGGGAAAATCCTTTCTTCTCCTGTACTGGATGGTTGACGCCACGGATGCCAGTCTATCCGGGTGGGGAGAGGACCTCGGCACAGATTCTGCTCAAGGGGTCTGGACTCAGGAGGAGTGATCAGGCTTTGCCTCATTGGACAGTTTGTCTCCAGGGATGTCCGGTACAGATTCAATCGGACAATGCTATGGCCGTAGTCTGTCAATCACCAAGGGAGCACGAGAAGTGATCTGGCGTCTCGGGAAGTAGCTGGCATTCTAAGTTGGGCAGAATGGTTAGTTCCAGCCCTCTCTGCTGTACATATTCCAGGGGTGGAAAATTGACAGACAGACTTTCTCAGTCGACAGGCATTGGACCAGGGAGAATGGTCACTTCATCATCAAGTGTTCAGTCAGTTGTGTCACCGGGGGACTCCCGAGGTGGACCTGTTGGCCTCTCGCCTCAACAGGAAAGTTCAGAGGTTTGCGGCACGGTCTCGAGACCCTCTAGCTAATGCCACAGATGCCCTAGTGGCTCCCTGGAGTCATTATCATCTGATATATGCCTTTCCTCCTCCTCAAGCTTCTGCCGCGACTCCTGCGCAGGATCGAGGCAAAGCGGATTCCAGTCATTCTAGTGACTCCAAACTGGCATCACCGGACTTGGTACGCCAATCGGGGACTGCTGGTTGCCGATGTTCCTTGGAGATTCCCTCTCAGGGAAGATCAGCTATCTAAATGTAAACATTCCTTGTGACAGCAATTGGCAGTGACAGGTACTCTTTATAACAAGATCTGGGGGTCAATAAGACCCCAGATCCCTCCTCTGCCCTTAAAAACATTTGATTACACCAAGATCAGTGTGACCAAATGCTTTCCATTTTTAAAAATGGCACAGGGAAAACCGGAAGTGAGGTATGGTCCTTGATTTCCATTTTCTATATCAAAGAGACAGAGCAGTTCCAGTCTTTGTCTGCCTCTATGATGAGCCGACAAAAGCTCCGGCTGATCGATTCGGTGTCCCGATGAAGTCGCGCTCGGATTGCTTTTACAAGAGAGCCGACAGTCGGTTCTAAACCCTTTAGCATGGCTAAATGTAAAAAAAGATTTCTTGCCTGGCCCCGAAACTGCTTGTTCCAGGCGTTGGGCGATATGAATTGAACATCTCTGTATTTATGATTTTTTATAATATTTACACAAACCTTTTGCCTTGCATTTCTTTTTTAAACTGGGTTGTTTTACAAGGTAAGGGTTCACTAAAGCAGGGAATGTTCTTTATATTAAGGGTTAAAAAAAAGTTGAACACCAGCTTTGAACAAAAACCAAAGGTAGACTTTTAGTTTGTGCTTCATTTTTAAAATTGGAAAATTCATTGTGGCCAACTGTTGTCAAGGCACAAGGATCAATTGAAACTGAAATTTCCTACTTGAAAATGTTTGGTTGTGTTTTCTTACAGATGAGAATATAGATGAAACATATGGAGTCAATGTGCAATTTGAGTCTGATGAAGAGGTGAGCGATATAGAAATTGCCAAGTTTTTTCCTCCCTGTTTATGCAGTGTGGGTGCTATATAATTCTCTTTATCTGCAGGTTGGTGACGAAGATGTGTATGGAGAGGTGAGGGATGAGGCTTCCGATGATGATATGGATGGAGATGAAGCTGTTGTGCATGGGACACTGTCAGCCAATGTAAGTGCACACAAATACTGTATAATGTTCTAGAATTGGGGCACAATGTTTTGTGATCTCATCTTAATTTTTCCACAGCTTGTGTCATCTGGAGAGCTCATGAGTACTAAGAAAAAGGATCTTCACCCTCGCGATATCGATGCTTTTTGGTTGCAAAGGCAGCTTAGCAGATTTTATGATGATGCCATTGTCTCCCAGAAGAAGGCTGATGAAGTTCTGGAAATCTTAAAGGTATGTAACCTTTAAAACAAACTTATATTTTGATATAAGACATAATGCTGTGTAGGATGATAGACTGTTTCAAAGCCATATTTGGCTGTAAATACAAAACAAAGAAAGGGGCGCACCAGCCTAGCGCATTATCCTCAGCGAGTTTTATTAATAAAAAGTAAAGATCAGCTACTCACAAACATGCGTAAAAGTCAAGCATTTCAATCCCATTGAGCAGCATCTTTACAGGAGTTTAATATCTTGTAAAAGCGGAGGGTTGACGCGTTTTGAGGCCGTGCCTCTTCCTCAGAGCCCATAACATGCAGAGTGCCATAAACATGACACATTCATAATAAATGCACTAAACCTTCACAAACTGTTTGCTGGTTTCCATGTTCTCTATAACAGAGATAATGATTGACTTCATCATTCAGAACATCTGTAAAAGGGTTGCATCCCACAACCTAAACTTAAAATTTGCATATTGTTTTCAGCAAACTAAAATGTGTTTGTTTTTTTTCTATTCATTTTAAGACTGCAGGAGATGACCGTGAATGTGAAAATCAGTTGGTCTTGCTGCTCGGGTTTAACACTTTTGACTTCATTAAAATTTTGAGGCAGCATCGTATGATGAGTAAGTATTTCTTTATGAAAAGCTATATTGTCTATGATAAATTTAAAACAAAGTCTTGTACTTTACTCTTTTTACATTATTTTGAGGGGCATCCAAAAATGTTATGTAATTATTGTACATTTGTAAAGTTTAAAGTGCCACATCCCTTGTATAGCACATCAATCAAAAACTCATATAAGAATCAAAAATTAGGACTTTTGAGAGGCTCAAATGCCTTTATGATTACCAGCAGTGTTAATTTAGTCGACTAAAATGTTTTCGTCAACGAAATTAACACAATTTTAGTCGACTAAAATTAAAACAATTCAGATGACTAAAATATGACTAAAACTAAAATGGCATTTTAGTCATAAAACTAAAATACGACTGAAACTAAAATGGCATTTTAGTCCTAAGACTATACAGTAAACCCCCGTTATATCGTGGTTCAATTTTTGCGTTCCCGGTATATTGCGTTTTTTTCTGTAATGTTATTTTACTAATTAAATCATTGATAATTAAATATTTTTGTTTTCCATAGCTCTTGCTCTGTCTCTCGGTATCTTTTATGTGTTTAAATTAGTTTTTATTGTTTTAAGTGTGTTTTAAAGACCTTAAAATGCTTTTAAAAGTACAGTGAAAGTTATAAAAACATGCCTACAGTGTATTTAAATAGGGTATTTCTATTTTGTGGATTTTCACTTTTCGCAGGTGGGTCCGGAACGTAACCCCCGCAATGGAGGGGGGTTTACTGTAACTAAAACTAAATTGAAAATTGACAATCAAAATTAACACTACTCTGCTGGCCATTTCTAAATCGGCAACACAATTCCATTCAGAGCATGTAATAATAGCAAAGTTTAAACATGTATTGCGCCACCGCTGTAGAATAAGTAAGGGGCATCTCCTAAGCTGCTGAAAGAGAAAAAAATTAAGAAAAAGCCTTTTCTTATAGTTTTTCTTAATATTTAATGCTGGTAATATATTCAGGTAATATGAGCAATGACATTACAGCCAACGGAGTTTACAGTTTTTTTTTTTTTTTTTTTTGTGTTTTAACGTTGCACTTCTGTTTGTCAAAAAGCAAAATCTTTCTTTGTTTATGAAACTTGGTTTTATTTATAAAGATGTTATATACCACAATGGCTAAATCTGTGTCTGTAGTAAGTGTTCAAACATTAATACCGTAAATAATTATTATTATTAGATTTTTACTCTTATAATTCGTTTGGAAATTCTAGAGAAATGTTTAAATAATGCATTACAATTAACCTAAACCTATTCGATATGAGATTTTAGTCGACTAAAATATGACTAAAACTAAAACCATTCATATGACTAAAATATGACTAAAACTAAAATAGCATCTTAGTCAAGACTAAAACTAAAATGGCATTTTAGTCATAAGACTATAACTAAAACGAAATCGAAATTTGCTGCCAAAATTAACACTGATTACCAGATATAGACAAGATAAAATACACTGATACATTTTGGCTGATGTCTAACTATGTATTGCAATATAAAAAAATGTTATCTCATTTTTTTTAAATTTTAATATGAAATGAATGAACATTATATTTTAAGCATAAGGTTGTTCTGCCTCAAAAGTCCCAATTTTTTATTCTTATGAGTTTTTGATTGATGATAATTGTACTGAATAATCTTCCAACATATAAGTAAAAAGTTCTCATTGTTCCAATAAAACAATTACTTAGTGCATTCTAGCACTAGAAAATACTGTAACACAATAACCCACAATAACCCAGTTATCTTAATTTTGGATTGGCTTTGACCTAATTTATGAGCCTTCTACATCCAAATGGAATACAGTTTGCATTCTTTCCCATCTTACCTGGGACTTGCAACTCTGATTACAGCAGAGCCGCCATTACAATTATTTGCTAGTAGTAGTCTCTGCAAGTGAGTCTTTCCGGTCCATGTGTTTTAAGTGTCAGTAATTTACCTAAAAAAATAAAGGCACATTAATCCTCAGGTTAAAAAAAAAAAAAATGTGCAGCAGATCACTGGTGTCATGCAGGTGTCCTGCAGACTACTTGACCTGCCTGACTAAGCAGTTTTGCACTGACAGGAAGAATCCATGAACTACCACATCGCTGTGGTAGTTCATTGAGAATTACAGGCCAACAGCTGCAAAGGATGTTGGTAATTGTAGTTCATTAATTCACAGAACTTGGGCTCTTTTCAAAAAGTTGAAGCTAATACGGGGAAACTTCTTGCTGTACTGCTGTCGGTACAGCAATCGGACTGATATACAGAATACACATCAACTACATATCAATGTTAGACATAAGGAATACATTATTTGTATTAAAAGAGACGTATGGGATTATTTATTTTTTTTCCCATTCATACTTCGGTCCAATGCTGTTTCTGTCCCCTGGCGCCTCTGCGCTGATAAACGAGTGATCAAACACCGCCGATTGCTCGGTTCTGACAGCTCCCCTCAGTCCGCTCTCTGCAAAAAATAAAAAAACAGGTCACAGGAGTGCAGAACGAACTGCACTCCTGTGATCCATAGTAAATGTTCATCTCCTTTAATACAATACAACTCAATACCAACAGAAGAAGTGGTGTGCCTAGTCCAATATACAGACAATACAAAGGGAAGGGAAAAGGAAAGCTAAACAATGGGATAAACATCCACTGTCAAAACAGACAAGTGGCAACAACTGAATAAGGAGAGCATCTGGGATCAGGCAGAAAAATGTTTAACCACACAATTTTCATGCCTGCTAAAATCTAGATAAGGTGTTGTTGGCTCTAATGGTGAGAGACATTTCAAAGGTATAGTTGGGATTCCCCATGGCTACAAGTTCGGACACATTACGTGTAAGGTCCTTTCGCCCATATCTTGGTTATTTAGGGATTTAGCTGATAAAAGCACATTTAGTATAACTGTGCAGTATTGGGAAGAGAAGATTTCTATACCCAAATTAAGTAGCGCAAGGACTTTGATCTGGGGCAGTCAGATTCTTGCAAGTCCACAGGATATAAAAAAGTCACCTACCTGACCTTAACCTCTTCAACAGAGAAAAGAGTGGTTGGGGGAAAAATCTAGCGAGTACTATCGGCCAGCTGACACTATGTTAATAACTGTCTAACCACAATGCTAGTTATGGTTAGTCGGAGCATATAATAAGATAGTGGTATGGATTTTTTAAAATAGGCTGTTGAGTGAATGATGGCAAATGAGGGAAATCAGTGTTCACTTTAAATACTAAATCGCGTGTAAAGCAAATTGTACAAATGCAGGATTTTTCCTGTGCTCATGATTGCTTGATTGAATTGAACATGGTATCTTTTTTACCATTCCTTTTATTCTGGTTGGGCATTTAAAAAACAATGCTGGTGATCACACATTGTCACCAAAATCTGAATACCACCTTTTTACTCCCAGTAGTTCATATTAGTGACCCCCCTTATAAATGTTTTTGTAAGGGGGGGGGGGGGAGCTTGACCAAATTTGAGCGCTCTGAGATTAGGTAATTTTATTTTCTTGGAAAAAATAAATCAAAGTAACTCATTAAATTCCATCACTTTTTATACTGTACTTTAAAAAAAAAAGTGATTAGTTGCTAATTGATCACTTTTTTATATTTATACAGTTCTGTACTGTACACTCCTGGCCAGTGCTCAAAGTGAAGCAGAAAAAGAGAGGATTATAAATAAAATGGAGGCAGACTCTGAGCTGTCCAAATATCTGTACCAGCTGCAGGAGACTGAAAAGGAGGATCTGATTCGGGTAAGAGATGGTCACCCTTGGAAGGCTCTAGCATGAACATTTTTTTTCTATCTGTGTCAGTATTTCTTATTGTACGTTTTCTTTGCTTGCAGGAGGAACGCACACGTCGCGAGAGAGTGAGACAGTCGCGTGTTGACACTGATTTAGAAAGTATGGAATTGGAACAAGATGTAAGCATTGTTCAGCAATTTCCTGACAGGTGATGTCTCATAAACTGATCTATGATGTTTTTTACTTAAATAGTGTTTACTTCTCACAGAACTTCACTCCTCGTCAAGTTTTGGATTTGGAAGATCTGGTCTTTGCTCAAGGTAGTCATTTCATGGCCAACAAGCGCTGTCAGCTGCCAGATGGTTCGTTCAGGCGTCAAAGGAAAGGTTATGAGGAAGTGCATGTACCTGCCCTCAAACCAAAACCGTTTGCTTCTGATGAGGTTAGTGAGAATGTCCATTATTATAATAGTTTTTTTTATTCTTTGTGTTTATCTAGATACATCCTCTATTGTTTTTCTCTTTCCTCAGCAACTAGTGCCTGTTGAGAAACTTCCAAAATATGCCCAGGCTGGATTTGATGGGTTTAAGACTTTGAACAGAATACAGAGCAAACTCTTTAAAACTGCAATGGAAACCGATGAGAATCTGCTTCTCTGTGCCCCTACCGTAAGTTGCTTATCTGCCATGTAGAGGCGACGTTACACTAGGCCTGTGACTTGAAAGTTCCTGTAGCAGTCACATTCTCCTTTTAATCTAAGCTGCCTTTAAACTTGAATAAAAGAAACCGTATTTTTAAAGGCAGTGCAGTTTCTCCTTTCCTGAACAGCAGGTTTTCTTTGACAGATTTATTTTGTATAAGACTAGCTCATATGTACAAGCAGTCTTCTAAGTATCTTTCTCCAACTTTCTTTTTCACTGATTAGGGAGCTGGAAAAACAAATGTAGCTCTAATGTGCATGCTGCGTGAAATTGGGAAACACATAAATGTGGATGGCACAATCAACGTGGACAACTTTAAAATTATTTACGTTGCACCCATGCGATCCTTGGTACAGGAAATGGTGGGAAGTTTCAGCAAGGTAATTTTTTTTTTTTTTTACCAAAGTTTTTAAAGTATACCTAAAGGCAAAACGTTTTTAGTTTTGGATTTATTGGAGAGGCATTAGAACATCTGTCAGATTTTTATTGCTGCCTGTGTGTGTGATTCACCCTCTTGAATTTTATGTTTACCATTATCACTGAAAAAAAATCCCAACTTTTGGGTTGTCCCGAAAACCGTAATAGAGGGGATTTAAAGGGGAATTCCCTCACTTTGGAGGCATTTCCTCCCCACGTCAGTTTTGGCTATGGGACACAAAGTAGAGGAAAATCAACAGATGGCCAAAAGAAAAAAAAATAAAAATCTTGTGTTTGTAACCTTCCCTTACTGTCCAAAATAAAAAAAGGCTTTGCATTCTACTTTAACTCTTGTCCTGTTACATTTGGTTTTAATTTCAATCCTAACTTTTTGATTTGTCTCCAGAGGTTGTCTACATATGGTATCACAGTAGCTGAGCTGACTGGTGATCACCAGCTGTGTAAGGAAGAGATAAATGCTACCCAGATTATTGTGTGCACACCGGAGAAGTGGGACATCATTACCCGTAAAGGGGGAGAGCGAACTTACACTCAGCTTGTTCGTTTATTAATACTGGTAAGATCTGGAAAAGGAAATCATTCTAAGCTCTACAAAAACTGAACAACTTGTTGCTACAGACAGGATAAAAAAGAAAATGATATGAATAATTATATATTGTATCGTTTACCGTAGGATGAGATCCACCTTTTGCATGATGACCGAGGTCCTGTTTTGGAGTCCCTTGTTGCCCGATCTATTCGTAACATAGAAATGTCGCAGGAAGAGGTTAGGTTGGTTGGCCTTAGTGCCACTTTGCCTAACTATGAGGATGTGGCCACCTTCCTTCGTGTAGACTCTGCCAAAGGACTTTACTACTTTGACAATAGGTACTGCTGGTATTTGATAGGATAATGCTAACAATGTTAACAAACATGAATCGTCAGATTGGGTTTCCTTATTTACTGCAAGGAACATTTGAAATTTTGTTATATCTGTCAAATAATGTTAGTGTATTAGTTATCGGTTTATAGGAGTTATTTGTTTTTAACTGGTTTCTTTGTAATTTATTTTATTTTTTTTAAATGTTAGTGTTTGCAGATATACAATAGAGAAATACAAACTGTTCATGTCCAAATAAGTGCTTTATGTTCTTTGTTTAGTTTTCGACCAGTACCTCTGGAGCAGACATACGTTGGGATCACAGAGAAAAAGGCTATTAAACGTTTCCAGATCATGAATGAGATTGTATATGAGAAGATCATGGAGCATGCTGGGAAAAACCAGGTGTGTATTTGTGCCATTTCCATGATATCAATTCATATACAATTCTATGTGACTAATGCACCTTGGACCAAGAAATGGATTTCAGTGTTGCACACCCAACCTGTTGATGGAGTCTAGGCTGCAAGCTGTGCTGCAGTGACTTATACTGTATTGAAAATTGTATTAGCAGACCACTTATGCTGTCCCCTGCCTCAAACATTGTTAGTTTACCACTTTTAGTTATAAATTAGTTTAAAAAGGTGACCAATGAATGCTGCTTCACCACAGTGTCCTCTGCTAAACAACTTTCTCATTAGAATCCTAAGAAATAATTACTTGAGGGCACGTTATGCAGAATTTGTGTTCTGCCGTGAACAGTTATAAGTATATAAGTACATTTCTCTTCAGCAGTTACCATGAAAAACTTAAACCTGTCACTACAAAAATAGAATAAATTGTGAGTCAAAATTCTTCTTTAATCCTTGTAAAAGTGAGCTGTTTTCTTCCCAGGTACTGGTGTTTGTCCATTCTAGGAAAGAAACTGGAAAGACATCCAGAGCCATCAGGGACATGTGTCTGGAAAAGGATACATTGGGTCTTTTCTTGCGGGAGGGATCTGCATCTACTGAGGTGCTGCGTTCTGAGGCTGATCAATGCAAGGTATGTATTCTGGCTTTTTTCGCATGTTCCTCTATATTGATCACTTTGAATTTTTTTTTTTTCTATCGTCTATTGACAGACGCAGCTCTTAGGAGTAGTACTAGGCAGTGAAAAAATTCACTGTCACGCCTACAGTGGCTGTCCTTCATGGCATAATCCCACACACACACTGCCACCAGCCAGCTTCTTGCTGCCTAGTGAAGGAGTAGGATCTAGGTTTCCTGCTGGGACTTCGGTCTCATTTCTTTTTTTTTTTTTTTTGTTCTTTTATGGATTTTTTTGTTTATTTTTCTTTACTCACTAATGCTAGCTAGTGTCAGGGGGATCCTCCTGGTGAATTACAAGTGACAGCCGGCTGAGGTTTTGCACTGGATAATCTAGATCCTTACGGTCTCCCAGCCTGGCCGACAAACATGAGCAGGTTATAGTCCCGCACTAGGCCTGTCCACGACAGAGCCCCTGTGGACGGGGACGAGCCTGCGAGTGGATGTCTCGCCGGGACGCATCGACCTGGAACGCCCTGAGTCGCAGCGTACCCCTCAGCTGGCAGCACCCCAACTCAGGGTGGGAGGTGGTCTGTCCAGAGGGGAGCCCACTCGATCCATGGTATGGTGAGTGAACTGAGCCCCCCATGTCCCTAGTGGCCTCTGGGGTGGGGGGGATGCGGGCACACTCCTGGGGATAATAGGACCCTGTTTTCCTAAAAGATCATCCTGGCCTATTCCAGCCCTGCCCACCGTGCTGCTGCATTCCGCGCCCGAGGGGGGTGGGGGAGGTGTACAGCGGTACCTTATCCTGTGAGGTCTTTTGAGGTAGATCCCTGGTGTGGCCTTGTACCTGGGTCCTGACCACATGGCAGCGTTTGGCCGCCATCTTGGTGTGGGCATCAGGTCCCTGTGTGTGAGGTGATGTGGCCAATTTCACATTGTGTGTGCCTATACATTGTATTAGGCATTTTGTTGTAACCTGGAGCTACACAGGCAGTTCGGCCTCTTGTGGATTGATGTCACTTCCTGTGACATTGCTTCCCGTGCTCAGTTTTCCATGCTGCAGACGTTGCTGGGTCCTCTGTGAGGTGGTACAGTATTGGGCGTCGTTTCTGGGCATTCCCTGCACTCTCTGCTACCTGCCACTATTTAAGGGATAACTCAGAGTCCAGCGCGATCGGGCGGTGTGGACCGCAATCGCAAATTTTAAGGGAGAGTGCACGTTTTTTTGTAACATTGCAAAATGGAGTCCCAGGCGGTTAATTCTCCATCAGACCCCCTGAGTGTGACTGCCGGTACGTCTGGCTCGCAGTCCATAGTGTCTTTCTGCAGCATTGGAAGGTCTGGCATCAAAGGTTGATCTTGTCATGGAACAAGTTGCTAGCCAAAAACGGCCGCTGCCTTCTTTTTTGTGACTCAGAGACTGATATGGTCGCCACGGACAACCCCCTCCCTGAGGGATCCCTGTCCTCGCAATCGGATGGCGAAGAGGACCTGTCATCAGCCGCAGCGTGGGAACGCGATATGGTGGAAGCACTGATTTGTTCAGTGAGGGAAACTTTACAATTGACTGATGAGCCCACACAATCAGAAACGCGGGTAGTTTTTGGCTCCCGCAAAGCTCAGAAATCGGGGTCAGGTGTTTCCTTGTCCCAAGGAAATTCACGATATTGTGAATGAACGATGGCGGCGCATTAAGCACGTGCTGGTGGTGCCAAAGTGCTTTAAAACGCCGTTCTCCCTTTGCTGAATCGGTCTCGAACCACTGGAGGGTTCCACCTAGGGTGGACCACCCTGTTTCCAGGTTTAACAAATCTACTGTGGTACCCATGGAAGTTTCCCTAGCCTTCAAGGACCTGGTGGACAGGTGGGTGGAATCCCTTTTCCCGCCACATCCATGCCTTGGTGGGTTCAGTACTAAAACCGATCTTTGTGTTCGTTCTGTTTTCACAGACTGTAGCGGAATGGGTTAAAGTGCTTAGGGGTAACTTGAACACTGAGATAGTTTCCCCCAACCTTGATTGGACTCACGGTCCAGATGGCCCAGGCGCTGGTGTTTGTGTGAGATTTCCTTGGACGCGTCCCCTCTGGTTGCCTGAGTGCCATCGGTAGGGATTGCCATACGTCGCATGGTATGGCTTAAGAGCTGGTCGACTGACCAGGCTTCTAAGAAGGCCCCTTTCTGGGTGAGCGATTGTTTGGAGGCTCCTTGGATGAGTTGATATAAGGCTTAACGGGCGGTAAGGGTACTCTTCTTCCCCAATCCTCCAAAGGCAAGGCGCCCCGTGGTAGGCGGGGGCCCCCTTTCACGGCTCATATGTGTTTTTTTTTTTTTGTGCCTCAGGGGCACAAGAGAAAGGTAAACCGTACAGGGCCTCTGGAGGGAGCAAAAAGCATGGTCGGGTAAGCCCAAGACCAGTCAGTCCGATTCGGCGGACAAAACCTCTTTTTCATGAAGGGGTGCCCTCACCCGTTTCTGGGGTGGGGGGACGCCTGCATTTCTTTCAGGAACGCTGGATGTCCTTGATCTAGGACAAATGGGTTCACAAACTGATTTGTTCAGGGTACAAGATCGAATTTCGGTCTCGGCCAGCAGACAGATTCTTTCCCTCAAATCTTTCTGTCTCCTGTTCGCTTGAGAGATCTCAGGGAGGCAGTGCAGGACCTCCTTGCACAAGGAGTGATTGTGTCGGTTCCTTCGCAGGAACGTTTTCAAGGTTTTTATTCAAACCTGTTCACGGTGCCCAGGAAAGAGGGCAAGGTGCGTCCTATTTTGGATCTCAAGTCTCTGAAACGCTTTGTGCGGGTGCAGATGTTTCGAATGGAATCCATTCGGTCGGTAGTAGCGTCATTAAATCAGGGGGATTTTCTAGCCTCCATCGACATCAAAGATGCGTATCTGCACATCTCTCTATACGGGGGACACCAGTAGTATCTCCGTTTTGCGGTGGTGGAGGAGCACTTTCAATTTGTGGAGTAGTTACCCTTTGGTCTCACCTCCGTTCCCAGAGTCTTCACCAAGGTTTTGTCCCCGGTATTGGCTTTGTTGCGCAAAAAAGGGATTGCGATCCTAGGATATCTGGACGATTTCCTGTTGAGAGCAAACTCTCACCCAGCCTTGTCGGGTGATCTGTCAATCACTGTTCAGACCCTTTAAGAGTTCGGGTGGACCATCAACTTCAAAAGATCTGCACTGACCCTGTCGGTGCAACTGGATTACCTGGGACTAACTCTAGACTCCTCCGTGGCGAGGGTCTGTCTTCCCAGGGACAAACTTCAGAAGTTGCAGGGAGAGATCGGGTTGCTGCTGGAAAGCGATCTCTATTTTCTACGGACATGCAGGAGAGCCCTGGGTCTGATGGCGTCGACCTTCAAGGCGGTCCCATTCGCTCAGTTTCATTCCAGGCCTCTGCAAAAGGAGATCCTTGTCAAGTGGAACAAGGATCCACAGTCCTTAGACAGAATGATAAGTTGGAGCCTACTCACAGGGTCTACTCTCTATTGGTAGCTTCAGTCACCTGCCCTGAGTCAGGGCAAGTCCTTTCTACCTCTGCTGTGGACGGTGGTCACACGATTGCAGGCCTGTTGGGCTGGGGCAGAGTGCTGGACCACCTCTGTGCCCAGGGAGTCTGGTCGACAGAGTTGTCGTCTTTACCGATCAATGTTCTGGAACTCGGTTTAATCAAGCTTTGTCTGAGACAATGCCACGGCGCAGTTCACATTCCGGGGAGTGGAGATTTGGCAAGCGGATTACCTGTGTGGTCAGGTTCTGGATCACAGGGAATGGGTCCCTTCATCTGGAGGTGTTTTGTCTCCTGTGTGTCCCTTAGGGGACCCCGTAGGTCAACCTGTTTGCGTCTCGGCTAAAAAAAAAAAAAAAGTGCAAAGGTTCCTGGCCGGAGCTCGAGATACTCTGGCCGATGCTACAGAGGCATTGGTAGATCCTTGGAGCCAGTGTCGGCTGATTTATGTCTTTCCTCTGATACAGCTGTTGTCAAGGTTTCTCCGCAGGATGGCTGTGGAAACCGTTCCGGTGATTCTGGTGGCTCCAGACTGGCCTTGTCGGTCTTGGTACACAAACCTGGCGGTTCCCTCTGAGGGAGGACCTGCTGTCTCAGGGGCCGATCTTCTTTTCTGCTTTACAGTCGCTGGCTTTAACGGCATGGCTGTTGAAGGCCAAGTGCTGAAGAGATCTCTTTGAGTCTGATTCTTACCCTGCTGAGGGCTAGAAAAGCGACTTACAGAAATATTTATCGCACGTGGCAGATGTATATTTCATGGTGTGAATCGCAATAATTGCACTCTCGCCTTTTTTTGGGGGCTAGGGTCTTGGCTTTCTTGCAGAAAGGAGTTGAGCAATGGTTGGCCTTAGGCACGATCAAGGGCCAAGTGTCGGCCTTGGCGATATACTTCCAACGCCCGTGGGCTGCTAATACCTTAATTCGCATTATTCAAGGGGTGTGTCATATGGCTCCTCTGAGAAAATCCCCCTTGCCTCCGTGGGAATTTTCTTTGGTTTTGTCTATTCTTCAAAAGCTTTCTTTTGAGAATATTAGGGACATATCTCTGCCTTTGTTATCTCAGAAGGTTGCCTTTTTGGTGGCTATTACTTCTGCCCGCAGAGTATCTGAGTTGGCGACGCTTTCCTGTCCGCCTTATTTTGTCATCCACAGAGATAAAGTGGTTATCCGACCTAATCCGTCATTTTTCTTCCTAAGGTGGTGTCTGATTTCCATTGAAATTAAGACATTGTTTTGCCTTCACTCTGTCCTAAGCATCCCAAGGAAAATGCCTTGCACTCTCTGGATGTAGTTTGGGCGATCAGGGTTTACCGGTCGGCCACAGAGTCCTTTAGGAAATCAGACTTTTTGTCCCTACTGAGGGATCTCCTAAGAGTTTGGCTGCGGCTGATGCGACTGTCCAGATGGATTAGGCAGACGGTTGTACAGGCTTATTCATTGAAGGGTCAGGTTCCTCTTTTACCTGCGACAGCGCATTCTACCAGAGCGCTGAGTGCCTTTTGGGCTTTTCATCATCAAGCCGCTGTTACTCAAGTGTGTTAGGGGGCGACCTAGTCGTCCATGCATACATTTACAAAATTCTACAAGGTAGTTTTGTTGGCATCTTTGGATGCATCCTTTGGTCTTAAGGTTTTGCAGGCTGCTGTTCAAAGAGACTTGGTTTTTTCGTTTAGGGATTTATATTTTTTATCTATGGGTAAGCTCCTGTTCCTGGTTGAGCTTTGTTACCCAGTTGGCTATGTTTAGCCTTTGGAAAAAGTTACTTTTTTTTTTTTTGCGCTCTTCCCACCCCTCATGCCTACACTGCTTTGGGACATCCCTATGGTATAAGAAGCATAAGAGCTGCGTCTGTCAACGGACAATAGATAAAACCTGGATTTTGGTAAGAACTTACCGTAAAATCCTTTTCTCTGAAGTCCATTGACAGACGCAGCACCCGCCCCTCTGTTATGGGGATGGTTTGTGTCTTCTTTCTCACTGCTTGCTATGAAACTGGCTTGTTGGCAGTGTGTGTGGCGTTTCACTGCCTAGTGCTTCTCCTGTAGGGGGCAGCATAACCCTATGGTATAAGAAGCATAAGAGCTGTGTCTGTCAATGGACTTGAGAAGAATTTTACGGTAAGTTCTTGTAAAAATCAATTTTTTTTAAATTTTATTTTCTTTTTGTAGAACT
Organism: Pelophylax lessonae; assembly: GCF_965119305.1. Classification (NCBI taxonomy): domain Eukaryota; kingdom Metazoa; phylum Chordata; class Amphibia; order Anura; family Ranidae; genus Pelophylax; species Pelophylax lessonae. The sequence goes on along the minus strand of NC_138771.1, from coordinate 547,136,298 downwards.
TGGAGTTGAAAGACCTCCTGCCATATGGTTTTGCCATTCACCATGCAGGAATGAGTCGGGTAGATAGGACTCTTGTGGAGGATCTGTTTGCAGACAAGCACATTCAGGTAACCTCAGTTCTCATGTTATGCGTTATGTTAATGAAAATTATGTATATCACAGCAGCACAAAAAGGGAAGGGGTAGTCCATAGGGTTCATGTATGACAAATTTCAAAAGATTTTCCCATTGAATGAAGGTGAATGTAATTATCGCCTATTCTGACTTGTATGTTCTTGTCCCTTTTGGATGTCTCGCATTTTACTGCTTATGAAAGTGGTGTAATTCATGATTTTTTTTTTTTTTCTTTTGTGTGCAGGTTCTGGTTTCCACAGCTACACTGGCCT